>NW_017096346.1:0-53559 GCF_001412225.1 Nicrophorus vespilloides
ATCAAATACAAAAGATTTCTTTAATAAGAATTGAAACTACCTTTAATTATCAAAATTAAAGCAAATATATACGATTGAATTGAAAACAAGGAGGGTTGCAGGAAAGCTGCAGGTGGATCGTGATAGTGTGCAACCATCTCACGATCTTAGGGATAATTTAAAACTAGAATGTAATAACCCTTGAGATAAGCTCTAAGGGGGAGGGTAAGGGTACTGAAACATCCTTTGATACAAATCTACAATCGTGCAGAGAGTCTACTAATAAGTCTTGTTGAATTAAGACTGTTAATATTGAGTCTCTTTCTGCACGACTTTCGAGTGATTTTCGGGCACGGTGAATACGTTAGATCCACCCCTGAAAGCAGAAACATAAAAAGCTGACAAATACGTTAGATTTGCCACTAACTACTCATGCTTATTAATCGCGAGGCGACACGAAATCACCAAAGAAATTGGAGAAGATTTTAAATTAAAAGTTAATAAATAGAAATTAATCACATTATTTCAATTTTAAAATAAAATGATAATTTCCATTATTAACAAAATAATAAATAATTAAAAATAAATTTGAATGTGTTTAGTAAATAAAAAAATGAATAAGGGGAGATGTAGGAAATAACAAACGTTTAATTAATAATTGAAATCTAAAATAATTTATTACAGTTCAAGAATTCTAAGTTAAGCACCTAACAATTTGAAAATGTTAATGAAGATTTAACATTTTCTTAAATATCTATCGAAAACTCAGCACAATCATAACAGCAACCAACGTTCATTCAGATCATTCAAAATCAAAACACTTTTGCTCATACATTCAAACACACACAAACAATTGCGAGCTCGCTTTCATTCAAACCAAAACAACACACTCAATATTCAGATTTTGGAAATATGATAAACTTTCCAAAAAACTGAAGGAAAAACAAATTTGCTTAAGGGTGGCCAACCCTAATTATAGAATTTCCTGAACTATAAAATTTTAAAAAAAGTAATGCAGATTGTAATAATCTGCTGTGTTTAAACATTTGTTAAGTAAGGATAAATATTTCAAAATAATAGTAATTAAGTAATTACCATTCAGTCTACTACGAGTAAAATATATTGAAGCCATTATAATTTCAATATAAATTATACATATGTAGAACCAAAATCAAATTAACAAAATTATTATCATTACGAAAAAGAGAAAACATAATCACATTCAATAAATAAATTGATTCAAATATAATCAATTAATGCAATTGAAATGAAATTGAGATCTTCTCCAAATCAATAGTAATTTAATGCAACCTAAACTAAAACATAGAAATAAAACGGAAATACGGACAAGAACAAAGGGAATCAATTAATTAATAATTTTGAATAAGCGCATTAATTTCAAAATATAAAAACCTGAAAAGAATTTACAAAGAGAATGCAAAACTAAATAATAATTTTGAATTGCCACATTAATTTGAAAATATGAAAAAGAATTTAAGGAAAGGAGTTAAGATTGGCGTAGTAATAATTGAAATTATCAAAAACCTGAAAAGAATTTATGAAAAAGAAGCAAAAGTAATTAAAATTATGAAAAATATTTTTAGATTGAGGTGGGAGGGCTGCTTGTTGTGAATCCCGTGTGGTAAAAAATCACTTACTACTTGATGTCTTCATCTGCATCTCTGCGCATCTCCATCTCAACCCTCGTTGTTGGTTGGCACTCACGAATACTCACGATAATTTAGCAAAAAAATACGCACAAAACTCCCGCAAATCTAACACTCCGTGATTCTAATGTAAATAAATTTTTAGCACTCACGGTTGAAAAACAAGAGCCGAAGCCTTAAACTTGTTTTCACAATAACGCACAAACACTGTAAATCAGAATGTAAGACTAAGAATCGGCTAATGGCCAAAACTTTTCTTAACGACACCTGTCGCGTTGCAAAAGAATGAAATTTCGGGGAAAACGCGAGCCCCTAGATCCGCTGTGATCTGTTGGTGATTGCTCGCATATTTCGGATACGAGCACCTCGAGAAGGTTTTAGCACAGGCGGTCTTGCCATTCCATGCGAATCACTGCGAACGTGATTAACGCATAGAATGACCTGGTATTAATAATACCTTGCATCCATATAATAACAAACAATTATACATGAGAAATATATGTGTATATGTATTATGTAATACAATCGTATTTGTTTATTGGTTAAGTTCAATGTGTTGATGAAATTAAAATACTCACGGTTTTTCGGTAATGCATCACTAAAAACCGAGAGAAAATCAGTGAATTTTCAATACTTATCATCGAAATGATGTTGACTTATCGAAGAGACGCGCACTACTGTGGCGGAAGATGCGACGATCGTGCCAACTTTAACCAAAAAATAACATTTTTTTGCAATAAAAACGCGTTGTTATCTTCACCGAACGAACACCTGCACATCGAAAAACAAAAAACGCTTCTAAATATGGAGGGGGACGCCATTTTTAATGCGACCCAATCTTAATTAGCGGCTTAATTAACCATACATTTTAACATAATTCCAATATTAATCAAGCTATAAATGTAAACCAATTAATTAGGCATTATGTAATTTGCAAAAAGCGACATTTTCGGATAAAAAAAAATCGAATTACTCACGGTTAATTGCCGAAATCCAATTGGACTGGGATCTCCGACGATGGTTTTCACTGAGTGCAGGATAATTCTTCGGATTTGAATGGATTGCACAAGATTGCACAACATTCAAAACACGAGCAGACGCAGAAGCAACGAACTCTGGAGCACGACTGAGCGTCCCCCTCTGTTCCCTGGCAAAAACAATCAACGACATGAGAGATACCAACCGATACGATTAGAAACATTTGCAATAAAAACCCTTGTTATTATCTTCAGCGAGCGAAAAACAAACAACACTGTCAAATATGAGGAGACGCCATTTTATATTTCTAATAAGCGGCTTAATTAACCACAGATTTTAACATAATTCCAATATTAATCAAGCTATAAATGTAAGCCAATTAATTAGGAATTACGCAGTTTGCAGAAAGCGACATTTTCGGATAAAAAATCGAATTACTCACGTTTAATTGCCGAAATCCAATTGGACTGGGATCTCCGACGATGGTTTTCACTGAGTGCAGGATGATTCTTCGGATTTGAATGGATTGCACAACAGTTTTTGAACATTCAAAACACGAGCAGACACAGAAGCAACGAACTCTGGAGCACGACTAAGCGTCTCCCTCGGTTCCCTGGCAAAAACAATCAACGACATGAGAGATACCAACTGATACGATTCGAAACATCTTCAGCGAGCGAACACCTGCACATCGAAAAATATAAACAACACTGTCAAATATGGTGGGGAGACGCCATTTTAAATTTCTAATTAGCGGCTTAATTAACCAAACAATCAAACAATAAATGTAAGCCAATCAATTAGGAATTGCGCAGTTTGCAGAAAGCGACATTTTCGGATAAAAAAAATCGATTTACTCACGTTTAATTGCCGAAATCCAATTGGACTGCGATCTTCGACGATGGTTTTCACTGAGTGCATGATAATTCTTCGGATTTGAATGAATTGCACAAGATTGCACAACATTCAAAACACGAGCAGACGCAGAAGCAACGAACTCTGGAGCACGACTGAGCATCCCCCTCAGTCCCCTGGCAAAAAACAACAACGACATGAGAGATACCAACCGATAGGATTCAAAACATTTGCAATAAAAACCCTTATCTTCAGCGAGCGAACACCTGCACATCGAAAAAAAAAACAATACTATCAAATATGTCGAAAGGACGCCATTTTTAATGCGACACAATTTCTAATTAGCGGCTTAATTAACCATACATTTTAACATAATCTCAATCTTAATCAAGCTATAAATGTAAGCCAATCAATTAGGAATTGCGCAGTTTGCAGAAAGCGACATTTTCGGATAAAAAAATCGAATTACTCACGGTTAATTGCCGAAATCCAATTGGACTGGGATCTCCGACGATGGTTTTCACTGAGCGCATGATAATTCTTCGGATTTGAATGGATTGCACAACAGTTTTGAACATTCAAAACGCGAGCAAACACAGAAGCAACGAACTCTGGAGCACGACTGAGCATCCCCCTTCCACGAACCCACGCCGACGCAGTGACAATACCAACCGATGCGATCAAAATTCAAAACTTTGCCGACACTTGCGCCCTCTTGCGGTTTAATTGTGAAACAAAAAATGGCGCATATATAAATGCAATCTATATTAATTTACATCACATAGCTAATTAAGTTATTGTTAATTATATACGAATATAAGAAAGCAATTAGTTGATGTTATAATTAATTATGGAATATCTATAATTACTTATACAGATTAATTGTTCTATTTAAAGCTGTAGATCTTTCTATTAGTGGACAAGTGCGAGTGAACCATTTCACTTTCGCGTTCATTAACAATCCCTGATTGGAGTTTATGCGCGACACACTTAACTTTACGGCCCAAATGGTCAGAGATTGAACGATTTCATTATTTCCCGGAATTTCAAGCAAACAAAACGCTAAGAGTAAAAAAAAAAAAACGAAAAGCGCTAAACATAGGAGCGAAATGCCATGCGGAGATAGCTATATGTTGCGCAACGAATATTTCCTTTTGCAGAAGTGTAACGAGAACATGCGGACATCTGCGCCCACGCCGCAACTATGATTTAAGTGAGAAAGTCGTTTAGACTTAAAACTAATTTAGATTTTAGAGAAAAGAAAAAAATGTATCAACTCACCCTTTCTTGAGGGAGGCTATGGTCGAACAAAAGCCAATCGTTGTGTCGGGTGGGTTCGTCCATTGCAGTATTTTCACGGTGAAAGTTGGTGTACAGATTGTGGCTGCAAGAAATTCAAGAAGTTTTTTTTTTTGTTGTTATTATAAATTCGTGATAATATTAATTAACGTTTCCCATACCTGGCTCGAATTTCCTCTGCTGCTCGTGTATAAGGACATGCCCAAATGCAGTGAAACGTAAGTTCATAACGCCGATACTTTTTGATAGTTCACTCAATGACGTTCGTTTTGGAAAACAACTTTTGTTTTAAAATTGACAGAGCGCCCTTGGATACTTATTTAATGAAACAATTAACAATCAGATGATGCCAAGCTGAAGCTTTACCGTAAGAAACACGACTCGAGCTCAATTTAATTCAGAGCAATTTAATTATTATTTGGTTAATGAGATTCGAAACGGAACACAATGAAAGTGGCTTTCTCTAAGCGGAACCCAATTAGACGCCTCTTCGAATTTCGGGTGGATTCCTCCTAATTATCATTGCCCGTTGTTTCATTTTTTTTTCTCTCCTCCTCCTCCACCACTTCTTGCATGAACGCATCACAATTAAAATTTCGCACTATATAAAATGAAATTCGCCTCGGAAAGATCGTCAGTGCAAGACAGACAGTTCAACGTGCAGTTTCAGGGAAATAGACTAGACACGATGCTCAAGGTAGGTTGAATGTAATCTAATTAGTTTTATGTTAATTTTAATTATTCCAGTTGCTTTTGTTCGTCTTTGTTGCTGTTAGTGCGGGGAAATTGGACGAACCCAATGATTTTGTGGTGAGTTTTCGTTTGATTCTGTTGTTTAATGTAATCATTTGGGACGGTTGTAGGCTCCTGCGAAGTACACTTATTCTTATGGAGTTGAAGATTTCAAGACTGGGGATTATAAGATGCACAAGGAGGAGCGCGAAGGTGACGTGGTTAAGGGTGAATACACCGTGGCCGATCCTGATGGATCCATTCGCACCGTGACTTACACTGCCGACGAGAAGAACGGTTTTCAAGCTGTGGTGAAGAGAACTGGAGGAAACGATGGAAGCAAACTCAGTGAGACTACTAAATATGGAGAGGATTCGTCGAAGCCAAATTACGCATCAATTAACAACGTCGATGAGCATAAAGTTACTTACGAACCTGTCCAATTTGTGCAAAGCAATGCTGCTCATTCCGTGCAGAATGAATTGCCTAAGGAAGCTCAGTATTTGGGATCGCCGAAATTCCGGATTTTAAACTTAAAATCCGCCGAATTGTCGCAGGAGAATGCCCAAGAGCAATTAGAAGAAGATGCGAAGGAAAACCGATTTATCAGTTATCAGCCGCAAAGCGCTTATCAAGTGCAAGCATTTGGAAATGATTACCAAAATGTTGTACACTCTGGTCAGGATCAAAGCAATTTACCGCAGCTTCATTATCAACAAGTTATTTATCAAGACGCTTACAAGCAAGGACTTGGTGATGGTAATTCTTATCGTCCTCAGTACGCTTATCAAACTGGAGAATCGCATCATCAAAATGCTATCCAAGTATCTAAGCAAACTGAAGATGTTAAGTTAAATGCTTTGAATGGAGACAAGGATCAGCAATCGCAGATTTCTTACTACAACGAAGAGAGTGTTCAGCCTGCTCGTTATCAAGTCTCGCATCGGAATGCCGGAAATGTGCAATTTGTTTATTTACCAGAAAACTTGCAAGCCCAATACCAGCAGATCAATCAGCAGCAGCTGAAGAACGCCAACATCCAACAAGTTTATTACATTCCACAGGAAGAAGTCAGCAAACCGGAAAGCAGCGGAGTTGCTCAATCATATCAGAGTGGAAAGCAGGCGACTTACTCACCTGAGAACATTTCTCAGCAATTCTCCTACGTTCCTCAGGTGCATTCGCAGCAGAACATTGCGGACTTCCTCAAAGCCATCACGCTTCAAGGAAAAGCTCAGAACTCTGCTCAGGCATATTACCAGCAATATCGAGTACCGCAAGTCCAGAAGTACACAAACACCGTGCAGAATGGTGAGATTCCATTGAAATCGGTGCAGCGTTATCAGTACGCTCAGAATGGTAAAGATCAGTAACGACGGCGTTTCCTGTTTAATTGTTTTTTTAAATTTATTTTGTTGTTATTAATTAATTTGTACTGAAATAAACGCATTGAAATATAAACTAGTGAAGTTTGCTTTTAATTTGTATGTTTCTCAATGTAATTTAAATGGTAGCTAGAGATTGCTGCGATCTTCGCGTTCGATCTTGAACTTGAGATTGTTTCGCAATCGAATAGTTAAGTAATAATTACTCTTGCTGTTTTAGAAGGTTTCTTTTTGTTGTTGTTAGTTAGTTAGTTAATAGAGATCGGGGTGCGTCGAGGTGTGTATGCGAGGGCGTTAATGATCCTCACCTCACCTTCGTTTCGCTTCGCTTCAAACTCTTTCTCTGCTCTTGTTCGTCGATTCTAGTTGTTGTTGTTGTTTATTGTTTAAATAAGGCAGGAACGGCGATGAATGGATTCGCAGGAGATGCAATGGTGGTGGCATGCACATTCTGCGCGGGTCCGGGCTGACCATCTCTCGAAGTGTGCCATGGTATTCACGGAATGCGTTCACTTTCTGTTTCTTCGTACCGTGAGAGAATTAAACGATGCTGCCGCGGTTCAAGCAGGCAGGGCTCGGTACCTAAAACAAAAGCAAGCAAACAACAGATGCAAGAGCGAACCACCGCAAAACGAAAACGAAAAGAGAAGAGCGGATGGGCGCAGTCCACGCAATGCCATTTCCCAACACACGTTGTGCTCCAAACGAAATCAATTCATTTTGCATAAGCAACAACACTATCTCTATTCTATACTATATACTAAATGATCCAAACAAAAAGAAATAAGAAGTCTCAATTATAAACGAATTCCGGTTTCAATTCAGCGCCTGTCATAATAATGATATAATAGCATCCTTGGTAACCCCGCATGACGTCCATAACAAACTCTTAGCAACGGCGTTCGTAGCAATTAGCAATGACTTGACAACCGAAATAACCTTAAAGGTTATAATTGACGTAAGATATTTGACGTTTCTCTCAGTCCATTGGCGTCCACGAAAATTTTTTTGGGGGCAGGCAACCCGAAAAGCGCTGTTAAAACTGTTCAACTTTGAAAAAATTAAAGCAGTGTTTTATGATTTCCAAAATGAAGTGCTAAATCCGGCACTGATTGATCCTGGAAATGGATGAACTAGATGCTATGAAGATACGAAAGTGAGAACGTGCCGTCGCGCAAATTTGCATGAGAGGATCACGAAAACCAATTAGAGTCGGTTTCGGTCTATCGCATTTCGATGAACAACAAATTGAATGCAATTGAATCCTTCGTTTATTTTTCGGAAAATTGAAACAAACTGCATCATTTTGTTCTCGTTCTCTGATTTTAGTTCACTTACAGGTGGAACAATGGGCGTCGCGCGTGTTTACGTTCTGTATGCATGTGTGTGTGTGTTGTGTTTCACGTCTGTTGTTACATAAGACGGCCGCCACCGAAGGCAAAATTGCCATTTCTGCTGGCTTTCTGTCTGTGTGTTTCTGTGTGTTTGCAATTGCGGCAGAATGACTGCATTTGCGGACAGACAGTATCTACCTACTCCTCGCGTTCACCTACATTTCGAGAGCGCCATCATCCAAATCTAAACACACACACATCTTCAACCTTCGCAATTCAATCATTCTATAACAACAACGTTGTTTTTCTCTGTGCGAGTGTTTTCGTGAAATATGTGCATTGTGCGTGTGTCTTAATTAGATCATCATTATTCATTTCCTCAAACTCGTATCAACGATCATCAATCGACGAACACAGGAAATCATTTTGAAATTGCATCATTTGTTTCTATCTAATACTCGCGCATCTTCTAAGGATTCAAATTCAGTAAACCAGGTACAATTCAAGCTATATTATGACATTTATTAAATTAATTTGACATGTGTCAAATTTTAAAACGTCAAGTTATCAAATCAAATTCGATCGTTCTACAGTTGAATGACCCGCGACATCTATGAATAATTAATGAATCGCACTCGATCGATCAATCAATAAGTCATCCACTTTGGAAGCGAGCCGTTTTCGTGCGTTTCGCTCCGTAAATGTCGCCACATCCGTTTCCGTTTTACCGCGTCGCATCTACAGAAAAAGACGTCCTTCGATGAATACGAATACCATAATCCACCTGCATCGACCTTGCCACGTCCCACTCGATCAATCATCATCAACTGTTGCATTCAATTACGCCCTCTTCGATGTGCAAGATAATTGATTATCAAGTGGGCCGTTTCGCTAATTCAATGTAAAACAAAATTAAACAAACTTAACCGTAACCGTAATAGATGCAACGAAGTTACGAATCGTAATTAACGGATATTAAGAGAGATTTTCCACTCAGTCCAATAAATACATAATTGATAGCAAAAGAAAAAGTCAATAATATAATAAATACGGATAAGTGGACTTTCTATTCGTACGCTATTATTATTATTATTGCGAACACAATATTTATCCCGATTCGTTCTTGCGGTAAAAGCGGCGCGAAAGAAAAGGAAAAACAACAGCAACAACAACAAAAAAAATACATCTATATAGTGTATAGATTGCAAACTCATTTCTTGACCTACGTCAAATGTGTGTGTGTGTGTATGTTTATAAATTTATGAATATAGATGGCGCGTGAAATGCAATTAAATCGTACGATAATTAACATTTAATATCCGGCAATGATCGTTCCGCAAGGTGTAATGTTACCATGGTAATAAAAGCGTTGCGAAACGTTCATAACATGTACGATTTTATCGTTCCGCGAAGATTCATAGACGACTCTATCGGAAAGAAACGTTTCATAATTTATTTAAAAGTTTTCGATTGTAACCGTTTAATTAATGTTATGATGATGACTAATATCCTGTGAGTGAGTGAGCGAGCGAATAACATTTGATATTCAATAATTATGCAACGAAACTGTAGCAAGTGATCTTTGCTATATTTTTTTTTGTTGTTGTTGTTGCAAATGTTATATTCATAATGAAACCCTGAGATTATATACCATAATTAGAACTAATTTATTTCGTTCCGTTTGCTCAACGCTATTCCCATTTGCAGAGATAAAATTCATATGATGGAAATTGAATCCAAAAAGTGCATTGTTATGCAATGCAATGCGATGGAGAGAATAGAATAGCATAACAAAAAAAAAAGGAGGTTGGCTGTTGTTACGCGACGTTCGTTTGTTTTTGTTACGCAACGCGCGGGAGTAGCAATTAGGTGTAGAATAGAAAATAGAAGTTGTCTCTGTTTATCTGCTGTTGCTTTTTTTGTTGTTGTTAGTTCTTTTTTTTTCCTTCCTTCTCTAGTACTATTCGCTAATATGACATTGTATCAATGAAGTTTGTTCCATCGTGTAACGACTTTCCCAAGGCCCGATCAAGTGTGTTTGTGTGGATGCAAATGCGAAATACGAGTACAAAGAGAGAGAAAAGAAAAAATCACCTTGCACATGCATCGTGTGTGTGTGTGTATAGTAGTAGTAATTGCGCTCGATCCAAAGTATAAATAGAATTATTTGTGCGTTTACCGATGGGAATATGCTTTTACCACTATATATATTACCTCTATTTCTAACGCATTTCCACTTCAGTCCTCAATCAATATTCTAATGTCTCTCATAACTACATTTAGTAAAGTGTTTCTGTAATGAAAATTTCCAGTCATCCTCTTGAGGATTCAATTTTGTTTCTTTTCGAAATCGAAGGTTGCCGTGAAGACATTGCACAATCGAAACAAATTTGGAATGAACAAAAGAAGAAGAAAAAAAAACGAACCGCTTTCTATTTGCACGAACAATTTGCATTGACGAGACTAAAAAAAATGTAATTGTAATGATGGACTGTTAAACGATTTTCTATGAAGTTATTCTTGATTTATATGTTTTAGATTAATTATTTGTGGCTTTCAGGAGCTTTTGAGTAATTGCAACTATTTAAAACTTGTTCCATGATAATTCACACCGCTAGATCGAACTTTGATTTGTAGCGAAATGTAATAGAATGTTAAATAGTTTATCAAAGTTAATAAATGAAAATGTCAATTTAGAACAAGTAGGCTTTAACTCTTCCATTTTGAATTTTCGTCTGCGATCGTTTTTTTTTGTTTTGTTATTTGTGGGAGGGGCTCTGGAAACAATTGCCGGTTCGGCCCCAAAACAAACGACGTTTCGCGCGCGTATCACCACTTGATTGCGTAACAGAGCTAATGATACGTCGGTAATAGCGGTGGACGGGCGGTGTGGGAACCCCCCCGCAAGGTGTTTTAAGGTTTGTCAGGTGTAGTAGTGCAGAGTGCAGTGCGATCAGCGGTCAGGGAGAGAGAGAGATCATTTTTACGCGACGCTCGCAAGTTTCAGAGAAAAAGAAACAAAAAATGAAAACGATTAACAATTCGCGAATAAAATGAAAAAGAGAGTGCTTTGATCTTCGGTAAATGGAATAAGTAGGTGCGCGTCAGTCAGTGATTGAAACAAAACATCAAAACAAAGTTTAGAAAAAGAAAGAAACGAAACGGTACAGCACACTTGATTATTTATACAATAATATGGAATTATCGCTTAATTTGAATTTATTTGTTAAAAATTTAATTTTTTTTTTTTATTAAGAGTTAGCTGACTTAGTTAGTTGATATTTTGTTATTCTACAGTTAGTTAGTTTTGTTTTTCCTACAAAAGCCGTCGCAAATCGAATCGGCGTAAAATGAACCCATATTTACAGTGAGGCAACTATAGGGTTTAGTTCTATAAAAGTGTAAAATCAGCAATTAATAAGCGTTATTTCACAGCGGTGTTATTGTGAATCGGCGTAAATCGATCTAATATATTTGAAGTGATTATTACACGAAGTAATTGAAATTGAGAGTAGTTCAAGTTATAGGAAACTGTATTGCACTATTCTTGATGATGTTGCAACGGCAGGTGTTTTGTGTAAGTGTAGAATGGAAGCGAGAAAACGTAATGAGACGGAAAGACTCAATATCCTAAATGATTGGTTTGTTTGCGTGTCATTTAATTCTATACATGATTGCAATTACACTTAAGACATTGTGCAAAACGTGTTTAATTTTTTGTTGTTTATTGAACGTGCTCGATCTGTCCTAGCCTCGAGACAAAGACATTAATCGATGAAACGCACACAATTAGATAATAGCTATTAGCGAGAATGAATCAGTCTTTAAATTATGCAATACAAAAGTTTAGTTAATTTTGATAATTGTTAATAATTAATTAATAAATTGAATTGAAGTTGTAATGCAAACATAAGATCAATCAATGTTGTGAATGCAATAATCACCTGCAGATAAGTAAGTGAGCAAGTAACAAAGTGTTGGACTAAATATGCTGAACAGTGTTTTGCGCCAAGATTGTGGCGGCCACTTAAACAATTACTTTTCATGAATTATTATTATGCGACCGTTCGTGTGAAATAGAAAGGCCACACCACACAGATATACCTGCTGCTGCTGCTGCACTGCAACAATAAACAGTCGTAAATAAATCAGACCTCTCTATTAATTGCCATTTATCATATAGTTTTAGTTCTTTTCATTCAATCGTTTGCACGTCAATCAATATTCTTTATGATTGATTTGCGTGAATTAATTGCAAGAAAACAGGTTCGATATTTTTATATTGATTGATTCGGTGCGATTAATTTCTATTAGATTCGATCAATTATTATCTAATACACTCGGTGTCATTAAACTTAACGTAATTTGTGTGATGCGCGACGTGGTTTATTCAAATTGTGTGGGTTTCGATGGTGGCGCCATCTGCCGATTTGCGCGGATAACTATTTTTTTTTCTTTCGATATTGGATCCAAAACGTAATATTCATTGTATACGCACTTATTTTCTTACTTTTGATTGAATTAATTTTTCTTTGCGTCTTGTTTCTTTCTTTGCTAAACTCTGTACGTCTGTTTGTGCATAGTTGGAGCGAATAATCAAGTTTGAATGCTAAAGCGTTCTGCGTGCCGACGCGAAAAAGCAAGCGGTAAAGTTTCGAAGGTGAAAATCCGAGCGGAATAAAGGGTTCATAGAGAAAGAGAGAAACGTGAATCGCGGCAGTGTAAATGCGGATTTTTGACGATTCGAGTGTTTGTTGTGCGAGTACATAATGTGTGCGGCGATGTGACAGCATTCGGCGATGTTGGATGGTTGTCATTTTGCTACTGTCGGACCTCTGCGGTCCTCTGCGTCGCGGCGCCGGCCGTCGCGTCACGTTCGTCTCTTACGTGCACGTTAATCCATGTTTCTGTGAACAGGTCGAAGGCGGCGACACCGAGACCTTTGCCACCACCAAAGAAGGTAAGAAAAACAACAAAAGTTTCCATAACAACTAATACAAACACACCCCCTAACAACCAACTAATAACAACACAACAACAACAACGAATCAATTACTTTCCATTTAAAAACAATTGTTGAAACAAATTTTAACGCATCCACGATCCACTAGAAGATACAAAGTCAAGGCCCTCTTGAATGAAAAATCGCTTCATCGCTAATTGCACACGAAAACTTCATTGAAACGCGATTTTTTTTTGAATTACTAATTGGCAGCATTGTTTATACGAATGAAACGGAAACTCTGCACAAAACTATTTTATGCATTTAATTTAAAGCAGATCAAATTTCTCATTTCTAATCGAATTGCAGCGTAAACAAATAGGCCACGAATCGATTCATATATTTGCAATATTGAACGAATTTATATGTTCGAAACGGCAATGACATTTTATACAATTTTATACAAGAGATAATTAGCGTATCGTGATTCCATTCGACAATGCGAAATCCGAATCGTTAGATGGCGCACCAACAGCATTCACTTCTCTGCGGTGTGCACGCATCGTCGTGGTTTTCATGCAATCCGTATACGTTTTACGGCCTTCCGTGGAACGAAAGACAATTTGGAACGGATTTAATGCGAGTTCCAATGCTCATTGTTGTAATTGAATACTCTTATAACATAAATATACGGCGTAACATTCAATTTTGTTTGCATTAGATATGTAATTGAGGAAAAAACGATCGGTGTTAATTAGCTAATCTCAATATACGTAACGTAATAACGTAGTTATCTTTCATTATATATATTTTTTGAACTCGTAATATTGTAGCGCGATTTCTTATTGCGTAAAACGCATCCGGAAATAAAAAAAATGTTGACTAATTGCGGTGAAATTTTGCTCTCTTCGGTACGCGCGATGCAATTAACTGAGCAGATTAAGAGTGATATGTAAATGCGGAAAATGCAGGTGGAAATGATTTGCGGACTTTCACTCCGTGTTATGAATGAAACCGCCTACACACACACTTATTATTATCATCATCTTAGTAATCCATGAAAAAAATAACAATTGTTTCATCATTGATCAGCTGTCAATATCCAATTAATTAAGTTGTAATGTTATTTAAAAAAAACAACTTTTTTGTTGCTATTTTCCCAATCTTAATTATGTCGAAAACGTTATTAATATCTTTAAGATAATTAAATTAAATTTAAGTTTATTAAAGGAGTAAGGTAATATTTTATAACGATCTTCACTATTTGATGTAGGCAACCAAACACACGCGCAACCGCGTAATTAAATAACCAGTAGAGTATGCAAATTGCGTACCATTCTCTTGGAAAACATCAATTGCATATTATGCCGCACAATCGATACGCTCGATTAGACCGGATTGTCCTCTCGTTGTTGCAGCAGCTCGCAGCAGCATTCAGTGGGTATAATGATGCGGACAATGCGGTGATTTGAATGCCGGGTAATGACAGGTGCCTCCATTTGTAAACTTTCTAATGCTTTCGAGACAAAGACAAAAAAAAAAACAAAGAGACGCAAAAGAATTTTCGTATTGCGTACGCCGCATTCCGCCTTCCTCGTTCGAATATTGAATCCATTTGAATTATCATGCACACAATATGATTGATAAACGTTAACTTTCGTTATTTTCCAATCGTAGTCGCCGTAGCTGTCATCCAGGAAAATTAAAGAAAAGACAAACAAACCGGTAACCACGCGACTTAATTCCATGACAACGTAATTGTTTGTAAACAGAGGCGATTGTTATTTAATTGCATCGTGGCGACTTCAATTAAACCTCTTCGCGTTAAAAATTAGTTTTAACAAATTTTAAGAAATTAATTAATTTGTCAGCCACGTACGATAATCCAATTAACAATGAAACAATAATATTATTAATATAATTATGAAAATGATTTATTTTTTGTACCTTTTCTTGTGATTTTATGCTTCCTTGTGAAAATCTGCGAATGCGGCTTTCATTTTGCGGACGTAAAAGGCAATAGGAATAGGAAGTTGCATCAATCTTCTTCACTCGGCGATTATTTTTTGTTGCTTCAATTGAAAACTATGAGAACTTTAGAGTGCTTTATATAATAGTCGGTATTAACAGTTTGTTTTTGTGTTTTTGTAGAAGAATGGGTGAGCAAGAAGAAAACGGAAGTGATAAACACGAAGCAGATAGAGACGAGGGTGAAGAGACACGTGGTTTTGGAGGATGGAAAGGTTGTGGAGGATTCGGGGCCGCAGGTCACCACGAACACCACGGAAGATTCGGAGACGCAGGAGCATCATCAGACGGAGGTGAGTTTTAAAAATTGTGCGTGCTTAAATAAGGAATATTTAATGTTTTTTTGTTTCAGTTGCGTAAGTTGGGCGATGCGGAAGACGCGCAGAAGGAGGGACCCGCTGGAGCGCTCGAGGGAGGAGCAGGCGTCGCGACGCTGGACGTCGTCGACGGGGATGTTTCGAAGTGGGTGGCGGTCGCGAATCCCGATGGTCTGGTTAGGGAAGTCAAGGAGCGAAAGGTCGTATCTAGGGAAGAGACGGAGGAAATCAAGGAGACGGAGGACGTGCAGCATCTGGGGGACATCACCGACGAGGTAATTGCAGATCAATGTTTGAAACAGCTTAAAACACAAATCATTTAAGCGTTATTGGATAAAGGAGGTTGTAGATTTTACTATTATGAAACTGAGATTACGAAGGTGGCCGTGGCTGTAATTGCGGACGAAGAAGACACCGGGATTAGAGATGATGATGATGGTCGTTGCACGCCTTTGTTGTGCGGTTTTGAGGTTTAGCTCGGCTCGAAATAGAAAGTGATCGTCGTGCGGTCGACCGAAAGGTTAACTCGGGATTAAACAGACATTATCTTTTGCTCTTCGTTGTGGGGTGTGGAGAGGAGATGAGATGAGGAAGAGAGAGAAGATGCAACGCCCGAATGTTTATTATTATTAAGCCGAAACACGCTCAGCTCAGATTCTTGAGAAGGAGGAATTCGCAGATCGGTATCTCCTCTCCTCTCTGCGTGCTGCATACATTGCCCGTGTTGCATTACATAAGTAGCGAGAATATCCAAGATCGTGTCCACCTAATCTTCATTTATTTATGCTAATTTATACCGAAATCTTCTGGGACCTTACCGATGCAAAACGTTGTTTCTACACGAAACAATAGAACTTCTTCTCTCTGCATCGAAACATCGAGGATGCTTAGATTCATTAGCTATGCAGAACCAACTTGATATTTATTATAAAATAAGTACATAACATCTATTAAGCAAATTGATAATGTTTCAGAATTAAAGGTAATCCGATTTGCAGATTTGACCCAATGAAACGTCCGCAGACAGCCTCGATGCTAATAACTAATTTCTATATAAGCGACGACGTTTGCAGCATAGATGATGAATAAAGGAAACATTGAAAGTGTGTCAGCTTCGGATTAGCAATGTAGTTCTGTCAATCTATACCTATACAACGATGCTGACAGTTTTCCAAAAGAAGAGTTGATGGATTTGAAAATTAGATTCATTTATAAATCGATCGATTTGCAAATTAATTCGTTATGTACTCTGCATTTTGCGCACAGAAGACTTTCAGAAGATCGTATCGATAATTAACGCGGTTACATTCGATGGTATCAAAAGAGGAGACGGGCTTTTAATTAAGGAATAGTTTATCGTTTAGATAGATAATCTATAATCAATACCGGATTAATGTAAATCAATTAAGGATGTTGCTAACGTTACCAAATACTTGAAATACAAACAACGATTGCGTTTTCAGAAGTTTCCATGGAGAAGCGGAGAGACAAATTTAATGTGTCTCATTACTCCGCGCGGATTCCGTTCTTCTGTGTAAATGATGATGATGATGATGATGGTTGTTGTTTGGTATCGTTGGTGATGGTTGCTATGGTTTGGTACGATGGGCTAAGTGATCGTGCAAGGTGCGGGGAAGACACAAACCCGTCAAACCGCCGCAGCCGCCTCTCTCTCTCTCTCTGTCTTTCTTGACGTTGGTAGAGGAGCTCTTTGGCTTCGACCTCATGCAACAAAACACAGTCCAAGGACTGCCTTCGCACGAACCCATCCATCCGCGCACGAACACCAGACTCGCGCGCGCGACTTTTCTTTTCTCAATTTACGCGAGTGTTTGCTTCGACGATCATCCTCTGTGTGTAATGTTTCTTTCGGTGCTTATTGTGCACCCCTTTTTAACGCACGTCAACCAAAAAGACATAGAAACGAAAACAATACCGTAACTTAGCAACAACATACACAGACGATCCAAAAGAGGAAAAACAAAAGTGTTTAATATTACTCAAGTGCTCATCCCTTCAAGTGTTTACGGATTAAAAGTCTCTTTGAAAGGTATTAACACTACATCACCAATCTTTTTTTTTTCATCAATTCAAATATTTAAATTACATATTTCCATTTTAAACGTTACACAATTAGCAAACGATACAAAAAAGAAAAAGGGACTTTGCTTTTGCTTTGCTTCTTCTTCAGACCGTGACAGAAAACAGGTACACGTAATAAGTGCGTTTCAATTATGCACCATCACGAAAAGGGAAGTCACATATTTACTCTAATTGCTAACATTTTTTTTTCCAAGAGAAAACTTGCAATTTTACTTGCAGTCCTCATCATCATCGTTACAAAACGACGTTGCGTTAATGCCAAAATCCTAATTATATTGATACACATCAAAATACTAAAGATTATCTTCATATAACTAACTAACAGCATAATTACAATTCGTTATCTTGTAATCCATGCATAAAACAAAAAGTAACGACAAACTTTTGTTTTGTCAGTTTGAAGTCAATTGTGCAAATCACAAAATGGACACCGCTTATGGTTATAAGAATATTATTGACATTTTCTATATACTAATGAATTATTACTTTTCTCTCAAATGATTGTACTTAATATTTCCAATTAATTGAAAAATAATTGTTATTTGTATGGTTGTATGAACTTAGCGTGTTTGACATTTGCGATGACATTTAAATTGTCAAACAAAAGGAAAATAATTATTTTTTTCTTCTGTTGGTCATTATCGTATTTGACATTTAAATTGTCAAATGATAAAACAATGAAAATTTAACAAAAATTAATGATTAATTTCTTAATTACTTTTTAGATTTTTGTAACATTTCGTGCTCGAATTTATTAACACACACTTTGCGTAATTAAAAATGTTTTTTTTTCTTGTGTAAGGATGCGATAATTAAAATTGTTTAATCATCTGGTCTGGCCTTGACTCTAATTAAATATTAATGAAATGTACGTTACGTTTAGAAACATCTTCGTTTAATTATGAATATCCAAGTTTCATTGTTGACTTTGACCTTTTCCTACTTTCTGCAATTTTTTGGAAAAGTTGATTGTTGGTACAAGACAAATCGTAATTTATGTGAATGTTGTTTTGTTCTTTTTTTTATAGAAATAAATTTATTCAGTGACATTCAATTATTTTAAGCGATCCATCCGAAATCCGTGATCGAATAGAAGAGAGAGAAAAACGACACGTCACTATTAGAAACGATATATTTGTTAATTGCAAATGTTTATTTCTTTTTTTTGTAGCAAGTTATGCAAGGACAGTATTAATAAATAGTTTCGTTACGTGATTTGATAAAGAAATTTCGTGTGAAATAATCGACCGGTTCAGAAATTAATTGGCCTTTCGTAATTTCTAGTTGGCCACAAAGAAAGTGCTAATCTAGATTCATTTTTTTTTTTGTTTCTTTCACCAACATTCGAAACCATAGTTACCTAAGATACTTGTTTGTTTTGTTTACGTTACGTGATTATGTTACTAATAACTATTATTTTTTTTTCAAATTTAGATTTTATAGTTTAAAATCTACATCCTAGTTCAGTAAATATTCAAATGTTTTTTAAAAATGGAAATGTAGAGAGATTTTGGTAGAACAAAAAGGATTATCGAAATTATTCGTTAAACTGGCGAAAAAATTAACATATAGAAACCATTTAGTTAACCATATTAAATGTTAGTTAGTGACTCAGACAAGGATATAGAACTTTTTTTTTTGTTCAGCATGTATTGAATTATTCTTGTTTGCAATAAATTTATGTAATTCTATCCGCAATATTTTCATATCGCAATCTCAAGTAAACTCAATTCAATACGCGTGCGTCTCGTTTCTTTGCATATGTATTGAATAATATTTGTTTCCTCGTTTTTCATGTTCGAGTCGAGAAAGTCGATAAATCGAACACATTTTCGTATTGCTCCTTTCTTTCATTCCTTTCCATCCACGCAAAAAAAAATTCCATCCCGCTTACGCAATTCCAATTGATTTTTGGCGACGATCAGAAACGAATTTGCGTTTATTCATCGTGATTCGGACTTTCACTCGGGATTGATGTGTTTCTTCTCTCCTCCACCTTCTTTGCGCAAAGGTCGCACCTGTAATAAGGATACTCGCGGATCAGGTGGAGGAGATTTATTCAAATATCATTTCACCTATGAATCATGCGGCAATTATTCGATCCGATCCGAAACGAACGAATGTTTGCAAGTTGTGATTTAACAATTTCAATGTTGTTTAGTTTCTATGGGAACTTTAAAATTTTCAATTTAATTTGTTATCTTTTGAAATTTTAGTTGCTATGGAAACTTTATAGGTTTGTCTGTTTCAAAAAAAAAATGGAACCTTCAACTTAATTTTGTTTTGTTTCTATGGAAACGTTCTGATAGGAAGGCTTGTGCAAGTGCAGATGTGGGAATTCCTCGATGACTCGATGGAATCAGTAGAGCACATCCAGTGATGACTGCACGTATTTGCTTCGAGATGGCTTGATTTTGTTTTTGTTTTGAGTTTGCTGGAAGAACGGACGCTCCCTTTTAATTAAAGCGTCTCGCGTTTTCGCACTTTCTTCCCAAAGCGCTTTTACGCTCCAAAACGTTAAAAGACAACAAATAAAATAACGCTCGTTAAATTTTAACGATGTTAACAAGATCTGAATTGCCTTGAACGATAGAAATGGTTGGTTGCCATGGTAATGATGTCGTTTGATTAATTTAACATTAACACGTTAAGGACGCTTTTCGGGTTGTCTGCCCCCAGAAATTTTTTCGTGGACGCCTATGGACTGAGTGAAAAGTCAAATATCTTACGTCAATTATAACCTTTAAACGTTTAAATTTTTCTTATACATTTTTTTTAATGATATTGAAGCAATTTATAACAATTTTGGGAAAAATATGCTTCGCAAGTTAATTTGTAAAGTATGCCTAAATTATGTCATAATATCACGTATTATTTTAAATTGCTTCAAGAATTATTAAAATATGTATAAGAAATGTATTGGCGTTTGAAGTTTGTAATTGACTTAAGATATTTGAGGTTATTCTCAGTCAAAATCAGTGGCGTACATAGCAACAAAACTATTATTTATAATTAATGACCCACCGGTGGGTCATGCCGTCGTCAATGTGTTAAACATACTTTGGTAGATTGATTTTTGAAGTTAAAAATGCATTTACAATTGAATCTTGCGCTCTAATTCAATTTGCTCGACGAATTGTGGAAAGATCGCATCAATTCGAGAAGATTGTTTTACATAAATGCAATATTTATGATTTTTCGTTGTAGCATTTAAATGGTATTCATGTATTCGTGGTTTTAAGGTCACACACACAAAAATAAAGAAGTGTGCTTTTTTTTTTCAATTCGGTTCAGAGGTCTTCAATTGTCTCTCTTTCTTTTGTTAGTGTGTCAATTTCGAAAACGACTTCTAGATTTTCTACGGGTAATTTTTGGAAGACCGCTCAGATTGAGAGGATATAACGCACGACGGAGCGAAGATTTTCCCACAGCCGATTGGAGATTATGGTGCTGCTTCTTCCTCCTCCGATTACCGTAACGGACGGACACAGGAGGGAAGAAGTATCATCATCATTGTTCAGTAAACACTGACATCGTTCGCGATGTATCAGATATGATGATGATGACCTTATTTTCGAACAAGTTTTCAACAGTTTCAATTTGATAAACAATAATTCTTTAATAAGTCGTAATCTTTGGACGTAAGTTGTGCAGAAGATGTTGTTGTTGTTTCGATGGTTGCGCAATGGTTGATGATGAAGTCACCGAAAAGAGAAGGCTTTTTCCGATTCGAAATTGTGCAGACACACACTAAAAAAATAAAGAACATAGTGTGTGTGTGTGTAGAATGCGAGTTTCGGTTTCTATGGAGCGCGTGCTACAAGAGACGAAGGAGAGGCGAGAGCAAAGAAACTTGCTCTCTTGGCTAGGTAGTTGGACCTAGGGCTAGTTCACTTTCATTGCTCTCGGCTCGGAAATTAAACCACTTCTTCTCTTCGCCGTCGTCGACCGAACGCCCGCTTGCTTACCTTCTTGCGCCTACCAAACCAGTTTCCAATAAAACCAAAGACACACACACACATTCAGATAAACAGATTCGCATAGCCGTGGACAGTAATTAGCGAGAGAATCGAGAGGATCTTTGCAAAACTAAAGTCTGTCTTCGTTTTCGCAGGATTTCTTGTCGGCCGTTCAGAGCGGACACGGCGATCTGCGGAAGGTGCTGAGGACGAGGGAAGCTGCCGGCGGGACACTCGTATCGACTGGTCCCAGAGTGGTCAGGGATACGATAAAAACGAACAAAGTCACAGACACAGAAGAGACTCGAGAGTTGAGCTCGGTGCGAGAGGACGGAAAGATCGTCACCGAGACGCAGAGGACGACCGAGCACGAAGAGTTAGACGATAAGGAATTGCCAGAAGATGCGCCTGAAGTGAACACGCACAAGGAATCCTCGCAAAGGTAAAATCAGCATTAAGAAATTGTATTTAATCTTAATATTGATTCAAATTTTAGGTATTTCAAGGCGCGAGAGCAGGAGGAAGTCGACTATTATGCTGATGGTGAGCACATCGCGCACGAGATGAGGTTCAAAGCTGAGACGGCTGAAGGAGAAAGGAAAGGCGACGGTTTGGACGATCCCGATTGGGACTCGCTTTCAGCGAGGGCGAGGAGGAGGGCCAATCAACGACAAGTCTTGCGTTACAGAGGTACGAAATTTGAATTTAACAAATTTATATAATATATAGTTAATCGATTTTATTGTATTAGGTGGAAGTCCGATGGAGCGTAAAGATGCATTGACGAAGAGGCCCTTGGATTTCGATCAGGAGGAGGAGACGCGTCGCGTCGAGACGTCCAAATGGTTGGAGAATCATTTCGGAAGCGAATCGAGATCGTCGAAAGACTCTGTAGATGATGACGATGCGGGGAATCCGCCGAAAACGTCCTTCTTCAACGTTACAATCAAATCGAAGGAGGGCACGAACGCGACAAGGAGTTACGAGCAGGAGAGGACTTACGACAACGTGGATCGTAGTTACGAGAGGAATTACGAGGCTGAGAGGAGTTACGAGCCGGAACGTGATGGTGCTGGAGGTGGTGGAGGCGGAGGTGTAAGTGGTGGAGTTGGCGGAGGAGGATACTTCAAAGGAGTGAGCGAATGGTCGGAAAGGAAGAGATATTCTCCTGGACAGAACAGAGAGTACAGGAAACCATCGCCGGTGCCCGATTACAGATCGAGAACGCCGACCAGAGAACAGACTCCGACACCGCCGCAGAGGAAACGCATCTCAGAGAGGCGACAAAGAGCCTCACAAGAAAGCAGGTAACATTACTTTTTAATTACGCAGAAAATAATATAAAAACTTAATATGTAAAGAATCTTATAAAGCTTCACAATTTTCATAGAAATATCTTCTATAATTGCTTGAAATTAAACTGCATATTTCTTGGATTTAATGTCAATACGCATTGTCTTCAATAAATGTTAATTAGAAGTAAATATGTAAAGAATCTTAAAAAATATTTTCTTTTTTTTTTTTGTTGAAGGTACGACAGCGGTTACAGAACTCCGTCGAGGACGGAAGGACGCGACGAACCTCTGGAGGAACCACCACCAGACTACAGTCCACCAACTCCGCCGCCGATTCTTCACCACGAGAAGAAAGTCCATCAGAAGACGAGATTCGCTGCGGACGCCGTTCCCAGAGAGACGAACGTCAAGGAGGCAACGCCTGCTGTCAAGCAGAAAACGGGAAACATCATCGGTAAGTTGCCTTTGAAAAATCAAAACGTCACGGAGAAACATCTGCATTTGAGCAGAAAACAAGAATAATTGAAACAATTGAAAATCGACAAAAACCTCATTGGTCACATTTAAAAAGTTGGTATAATGAAAAGAATAATTGAAAGATTGAAACAATTGAAAAGCAGCCAAAAACAAAAGTACAGCGACTCGACAATTAATCCTAATGGACTAGATTGTTATTAAGTGCTATATAATAGCAACCGTTAAGATCATTTAGCGAATTCATCGTCGAGAAGGTCGTGTAATTAAGAGCGTCCGCATTATATATCCCAATTAAGGGAAACCCAAGTTTACAATAAGATTTCCAGACAAATCAAGGTGATCTCTCTCTATCTCTCTCTCTCTTCTTGATCTGTCTCTTGATTATCTCAATCTCAGTTTAACACATCATCGAGGATGAATGCAATTTGATTTCTGATGTTGGAAAACAAAAGAAGGTGGCTCGAAGAAGCGCACACTCGAAAATGGACGGACATTGAATCGAAATGACTTTACTACATGTGTTCTTCGCGCGACACGAATACCCGATGAGTTCTTCTGAAAATACCCGAGAACGCACGCCACTGGAATACTTAACACTGCATACGCTTTTTTGTTTCTTTCTTCTATTTCCCAGTTTTTTCTCGGTTTCTTTATTATTTTTGAAATCGCATTTCCATATTTATGAGTACACATTTCTCTTCCACTTTAAGAACGACAAAGTCATTTTCTTATTAACATTTCTTGAGATTTCTCATACTACAAATAATCTAAAGACGATGAAAGAGAATGACAAAATGTACAAGGGATCAGATAAATCAAAAATTTTTACTTTCAAAATTTCATGAAGATTTCTCGAACTTGAAACGTGTAAAAGTTAAAAGACTCGATCTCGAAGAAAACCTGGAGATGGACTCGATCGATCGGAAAACGGACTTTCTAATGAAACTCGATAAACCGTTTACATTTAAACATGCAAACCGGAGGCGGCCTTGAAACAACAAAACAAAAAACAACAATTTTCTTACACATATTTTTATTATTATTGCTGTTGTTGTCTTCGCGTTCGCACTTAAACGAAGCGAACACTTGTCGCGAGGTCTTCGCGACTCGAGGTTTGCAAATATTGAAGCGGAATTATAAATTTACATCCGTAGAATTAACCGTTGCCAAGAATTTACTTAGCTCACTTTTCTTTAAAAGCGATTACGCGAATACAAAATTCCGCGAAATATTTTTTTTTTATTAATACGCAATAAAACGAGAGGATTCGATATGTGTTTTTTTAGAAAGGATTAAATGTTAGTTATGCATGCATCACTAAGTGGATCACGATTGCCGTGGGCAAAAAAAAAATCGAGGAGCGTCTATAACAAACAAACATAACACAAATCAACATCATCATCGTTTGTTGCTTCGTTCTGATGGTATTTTTACGTATTTGTGCAATAATTGCGAGTGCTTCAAGTGTGCAAAAAGCGAGTGTGTAGACTGACGATTCTCGTGGTAAGATTTATATTTAGTTTTTCCATAGAATTTTAAATATATTACATAAGTATTTTCAATCAAATGTAATTAACCCCACTTTCAACTCATATGTCAAATGGATTAGCACATAAGTGACTAGATTTTCAAATGTTACAAATTTAAATCGATTTTTTCACTTTCAAACTGAAGTTCTTGTAATTATAATTACGTTTATATATATAAAAAAATATATATACAGCTGCAGATTCTTATTTCTGAAAAGTTGTATAATTAATTCGAGGAATGCGATTTCTTTAACAAAGAATTGTTGATGTGTCAAGTGTTGACTTTTTTTTTGTTGTTCTGTTGAGATGGGAGATGATTGTAATTTCGCTTTGGGTTTCAGGTCAGTCGATAAGGAAGCTGGTAGGAAAGATTCGGTCAGCGAGTGCTGAGAGGAAAGCTCGCCAAAGAGCGAAACGCAGTCCGAGTCCACCGTCGTACCAAGCGGGTCACCAGATCGACAGAGATATTGCGACGACGAACGGCGGAGCTGCAAGAGGTTCATCGGATCATCATCACCATCATCAGCAACATCAACAGCAGCAGCAGAACGGCGGCGGTGGCAGCACGATGGAACGACCTGTGCAGAGGTACTACCTGGGAGAGGATCCGTTCGCTGGAAGCATCTACGGACGCGAGAACAAGTACGACGGGGTGCGACCGACGAGGACTTCCAGCAGGAAACCTGCGATCAGGACCGAGTACCAGGAAGAAAGGTAAACATACAAAAGAAATCATCTCGCAAAAGAGTAGTGCGTAGTGTGCTGTTATCGTTTTTTTTTTAATTATTGGAGTCGGGCTTTTCGAGCTGCTGTAGTTTTTGTTGCGTAGAAATCATTCGCATAGCGGGAGAGAACAACTATTACCCGAGTGCTCCAACATCATATATATATATATAATCATAAATACTCATAAATAATATACACTTTATTGTTTTAATGCTGCTGCATACCTAATTCGTCGAATCGTTTAACCTTCGTCGTCTCCGTCCCACGCGTTTCTTCGCTCCGAAGAACAAAAGAACAACGAACGACGAAGAAGGTTTCGCGATCCAAAAACAATGCAAATATTAATTAACAAATTTGTGATTTTCCCTCCTTCTTATATAATTAAATTTAGCGCTTGAAATTTAACCAAAACAAACGTAAATATAAATGTTTACAAGTATATATAGATAGGAATTAAACAAATTGTACCCATGTTATCTTAATTTAATTGTAGATTAATTGTAGTGCCAATGACCATCAATAAAACCATTTGTTTTTCATGTTTTTTTTTTGTATAAATATATAAATTTCTATAATCTAATTCGATTAATTAATCTTAATTAACAAATCTATTTATTTGTATACTTTTTTACTTGTGTTTATCTGTTTGTTTTTTGCATATTCACAATAATCATTCAAACAAATATTCCGAGCGAATTTTGCAATTTTTCGTAGGTATGTATTTTTTATTTAGTTGTTAACTTAAAGCAAATTCCTTTCTGTAATAATATTTACGTTACTTTTCAAATTCACGTCTTTCTCTCACACGCACAGACACGCACCTCCTCTATCTCTCGCACGATTCATGGCACCTTTTTCTTTGATCAAAATTTTTGAAATTCTTGTACAGCAGCTTCTTGTTTTAGTTTTAGTTAATGAAATTTTATAATGTTACAATTAATGAAAAGCAAATTTACAATTTCAGATTTAAATTGTGAAATATTTAACATTTGCACGTTTCTTCTTTTTTGGTACGCACAATTTTTATTTATTAACTCGACGCAATTTCTCTCGTCTGTTATATCCGCATCGATTTTGGCATGTTGTAGAAAGTTCTGTAAATCGCCTCAGGCCATGTAAAGTTGTCATGACAACCCGATTACCTCTGTACATCATTCAAATTATTGTTGGAAACTATGGTAACCAAAACTTTTATTAACAGCAAAATTATGTTGATTATTTCCAATTACACTAATTTATCTATCTAAGTGGACTTCTGTTTATGGAATGAGAACGAAGTTTGCGTTTGAATGGATAATCTTTTCTAACTGCAAATCTATTCGCATTGAGAGTATTTTTTTTTTTCGCTGAAGGTCTCTGCGTCGTTTCAGTAGGCCATGCAAAATGAGAAAGAGAAAAGAACGCGGTGTGCGATATTCCCATACTCGGTGCGACGCGTCTCATACGTACCCAGATTCCGCGAATTTGCATTTGGAATTGAGGTTGAACATGTCGAGAGATAGAGAGAGGAATGTTGAGAAGAGAGTAAATAAATAAATAAATAAAGCAATTATGATCCGAGTAAAGGAATTTCGGGTGTTCCGCGCACACCATATTTGGAGGCAGACGTTGTTTTGTTTTGTTTGTTTGTTGTTAGTTGGCTATGAGAAGGACGAAGGAACAAAAATAACGTTTTACAATGAAATTAGCATATGAGTTTTGAATACATTAAATCGATTAAACATATACCTCTTTGGTCATCTTTAATTGAGCCGCCTTTATTCGAAAATATTATAAATCATTATCATTAAATTGCTTAACGAAACATACCTTTGTCAGTTGTCAAGTGTTCGAAAACAATGACTTTTATATTGTCATTATTTTAGTATTAGCCTTCTATAATTTAAACAATAAAAGTATTATTTATCATTTAGTAAACTTATAATTTAAATTTAAAAATTACATAATTAAATGACGTTTCCACTTACGTTAGTCTTATGTCACTGATCAGAAATGATGTGATCTAGTTATTGTTTTTTAAATTTGAAAACAATTGTTCTTCTTTCAATATGTGTTTTTTTTTAGAAGAAAGATACGTAATTATTGCTTATTTAATGGAAATAATAAGTTTCGGTAATATTTGTTAAGTAAGGCAATCAATGTTTGTAGTCTGCTTGGGAGATAAGTGCAAATTAAGTAAGTCGTAATTTAATTAATGCGTTCATAAAACTTAAGTTATGTGTTGTTGCATTGTTTGTTTATTTCAATGTTTGTAGCTTAGAGCTTTTGTAGATTGTTTGTGGTAATGTAGGGAATGAGCTGCAGTTTGAATAGAAAACAGTGATGTAGTTGAATGTCCGTAGAAGGAGGGTTTCGTGAGTCAGGAAAGTTTTGGAAGGTTTTTATTGCAAAAAAAAATAAATAAATAAAGAAAATGTATCAGCGTTCAAGGCTTCGATCGTTGCGCAATTGTCACCTTAGTTGATGGCAGCTGCCCACTGGATCGTTTGCATGATTTTGCCGATTAGGAAGAAAGCGGTGTTTGTGTGAATGTCGCGCGCGCGTGTCGTGGGGGCTGAGTCGAGGTGAAGGAAGAGGACCAAATATGCGTAATGTCGGAGGTAAAAAGCAAGCGATTCCGTGTTTCAGGTCTCAGAGTACGCTCGGACGATTCAGCAAGTCGACGCCGAGACTTCAGAGCGAACCACCGCCAGCGAGAGCCTCGCAGACGCTGCCCAGACACAGCAACAACAATAGCAACAACAACAACAGGCACGAGCAACCGACGAGATTGGAGAAGAGCGATCGCTCCAGCAGCACCATCAACGTGTCCATCATCAACACAGTGAACACCAGACAGAACAGCGCTGTGCCCCCGGCGAAACCGGCCCGCACCTACAGGAACCTCTCGCGCAGTCAGAGCTTCAACGTCCAAGGACTCGCCGAAAAGGCAGGTATGTACAAGTCGAATCCTCATCTGACCGGTGTCGGAGCGTCGCGACCCAAGGAGCCCGCACTTCTTGGCCTCAAGAGTCCCGGACTGATCTCCAGCCTGAGCAGAAGTCAGCGCGAGTTGCGCGATCCGGAGGATGGAGGACATCATCATCATCATCAGCAACATCAAGGACAAGCGGGCACTGCCCGTTTCGCGAGAAACGGCACCAGTGACCATCAGCACCACGTCACCGCCTCGACGGAGAACAGCAAGCGCATCTTCATGAAGGATCTGAAGAGTCGCGCGCCGGAGCTCTTCAAGACTCTGCACGAGCACGAGGATGACGGCCAGGCGACTCGATCCATATTGAAGACGTCGCAGGGAGGATCGTCCCGTTACGACATGTACGAGCCGCCCACCAGGTTGAGTCGCGACGTTCCTCCTCCGCCCACGAACCACTACCTGCGACGCGGCAGCAACTCCAGCGACAACTACTCCGAGACCTACCACACCACCTCCAGGAGCGACGACCCGCACCGTCCGAGCGTCACCAACACCGTCAAGAGCTTCTCCAAGAAGACTCTGCCCTCCAAGGATGGTCGCGGCCTCGAGACAATCGAATCCTCCGAGACCAGATCGGTGACAAAGAGCCACCACTTCAGTCAACCACCGTCCATCACTACTACCAGCAATCAACGGTACTACGACAACGAACGCTACGGTAGCGTCAGCCCGGTTGTCATCGAAGTAAGGAATTACCCCAGGAAATAATGCGCAATTTACAAAATTACATAATCAATACACCATAAACAGATAACTGCCACGCATAATATCACAATTCAAAAACAAAAATCTAATTATAGAACAATGTACATAGTTTCTACAACAACAACAAAAAAAGTTTACACTCACTAAACAAATTGAACAAAACTAATCGAGCGTATTTGTATTACTAGTAATTTAATTTATTTATAAATAACTTAAGCGTTAAGTAGATTTTTGCTAGATGTACAGTAGATCGAAGATACCTAAATCATTAATCAAAGTGCCTTATATATATATATTATAATATAATAATAGTAATTTTACGTATGCAAAAAAAAAAGAATTAAAGACTACACGTATTCTAAATAAAGTAAACCTATTATAATTATTATTGTTACTCATTATCGTCATCTGTAATTTCGTTTCCCCAGTTAATTATCTAAAATTATATTTTTAATTACAAATGCTATTAATATTATTCCTCCTGTCCTTCTACTCCAATTATGCAACTTTATTTGCACAATATGAACAAAACACTTACCTTTCTGCTGATAATTACAAGTATCAACAAGACAAAAGTATTAGTAAAACGCGTTCGGTGTGCTTTTTCAATGCTCAACAGATATCCTTTATTTCAATACTCAGCATAAATACACATGATTATACAATATATAATTTTCTTATATGTATATATATATATTTAGTTTTAGGATATAGTAAAATGTCGGACTTTTGTTTTGTTCTCTTGAAGGGCGGACCATCATCAGGTAGCTCCTCCTCCTTTTCACATAATCTTTCTCATTGGAAGATTGACCTTTCTGATCCGACCTCCAATCAGAACAAGTCAAGACATGACAATAATAATAATAATTTAGTTTAATCGTGTAACAATGGAGAAAAAAGAAAACCGAACGGAAGAAAAACGGAATGACGTGGAAAGTAGAGGAAACATTGTCCTAAGCGAAAACGATATTTAAAAAACGCTATCAGAAAATAGAGTATTTCGTTAATAATTTCTTTGTTTTTATGTCTTGTATATGTAAAATATATATAATATGTGGGATGTGTACACTAGAAACGGGACTTTTTCTCTGTATAATCACTGCTTCTTCTTCTGGATTAGTAACGACGCTTGCTGGATCACAGCAATTCCTCCACGTTAATAATATTGGGTGATGATATTAAACTTAATTAATTACACCGACTTAAGTAGTAATTAGTAATAGTTTAGTAGTAGTAATAGTAGTTTAGACGCATGCAAAAAATTTCCTAAGTACATATATTTTTTTTTTGTTGGAATTACTCTATTATTATTATTAAATTACAAATATAAATCGGCACCAAAGATTTGTTCTCCTTCAATCTTTACTCAATTTGCAAAAATCGTCAAATCACACGATTCAGCACGACATTGTGAATCTGCGCAGAAACTATACTTTATCATCATCATCCAATTCAATCTAAAAAAATATATCCATCATCATCATCAGTTCAACGAAACTATACTTGTCAAGTGAACGAAATCCGAAATCATCGCTCGATCAACATTCTCTTACTTAATCATCATCATCATCATATTAACAACAAGTTAAAGGTCGCGCTCGACTCTCGAACACGACTCGAAAAAAGATCATTTTATATACCCTGTAGTTTCCATCGTTATTGCCGAGTTTGGGGTGATATGACGAGATTTCATTACAGCATTTTCCTTCTTTTTTTTTTCCTACTCTCTTTGGTTGCACACTTAACTTCATCCTCTCTCTCTCTAACGATACAAACGCGCACAGAATGAACAGATTTTCCAACGCCCGATGAAGAAAACAGTTCGAATCCAAATTTCTTTGGATGCAAAGTGTTTTAATCGCGTCTACCAAATTGAAACAAACGCAGTTTGAATCCAACGTTCCCGGCTCGAATTGCCGTTTAATTCATGGGGGGGAAACGAACGTCGGATTCATCGCGAGTTAACAAAGAAAAACTGCAACTCGACTCCACACAGTCGTGACGCAGTTTTAGCTTTACACAAATCGGAGCATTCGGAAGCGAACAATCTCGTGCGCATCTTCAATTAATTTAACATGCGATTTCATAAAAATTATTTACCATATAGAGCGAATAGTAAGTGCATAATAGTTCGCATCGCCATTCGATTCGATCAATGTGTTTCAGCAATAATCTTTAGTTCTCTTCTATCGATTCATACACAATCAAGTGTAAACGTAATAACATTCAATTATATTTTTTTCTTAATATGTAATGTATCTAAATATTAGTGTTATCTCTTCTCCTCGACCACTTCCAGTTAAGTATATAATATAATTTATCTTATATATATATATATATTTTTTTTGTATTTTTTTGGCTCGAAATATTCGTTTTCATGATTCTTGACTAATTCTTGTGCTATAGAGAGAATTCCGTGCACCTAAAACATCTTCATCTTCTTCGACCATCATCTACATTTGCTGCTCATTTATGCTATCCAGATTACATCACTAAAACAAGAAAAGAAATCAATAAAAAGGAAGAAGTTAAAATAAAAATAAACAATAAATGAATTATTTAATATATATGTAGGTACTATATATATAGTATGATATATCCGCCACAGACCTTGCATACAAATAATTCCAAATTAAAACCATCAATTTCCGTACATAAAATAAAAATAAATTCGTATTAAAAAAAAAAATAATAATATATAAATAAAATTTGAGAATGTTTTGAGGAATTCATCCATCACATCGAAATAATTATTAATATTTGGCGCGTTCAACGCCAACTCTCTTTTTCTTTCTCTCGTTCTCAACCTCGCGACCAAGTTTTAAAGTAAACTTAAGTGTTAAACAAAATACTTGGAATAGATTAACTAAGGGCACGCATGTTTGAAACTTATCGGGTAGTGGATAAAATTAAGTTTGTAATTGCAAAAAAAGCTGATGCGAAGAGGTGAATTAATCTGCTTGGATTTCCTCCGCTTCGCGCGCAAAACATATTTTGTACAAGAACTCGATCGATCGATAATAATAGTAATTAATAGACTTGCTTTGCTTTGTGCCTCTCCACAAATAAATAACTTACGGAAAAAATAATAATAATATGCGGCATAAAATTATCGATTAAAGAAAATATATAGAAGAGGGGTTGCGGATTCGATGATCGCCTTCTTACTCCTTCCGTCCGGCGCTCTCGGCTTTAGCCGCGGCCTCCTCGACGATCTCCTTCACGACGACTTCTATCTCTTCCCTGGACTCCTCGGCGGCAGCAGCAGCGGTGTTCGGCATCGGAGTGGTGACGGTGATTCCCTCGATGGTCGCGGCTTGTTCTTGCTCGGCTTCGATGGGGATCGGTTCGGGGTAGGCGACCTCGCAAGTGCAGCTAGCTACGGTGCTCTGCGGCTGCTGCTGCTGTTGGGCATCTTCTTCGACGGTCGGAGATGGAACGTTGATGACGTGAATGCCGCACTCGGGGAAAGTTCCTGCTTCCATGGCGGCCTGGTACGAAGGCGGTGGCGGCTGCTTCATGGCGCTGGCGCAAGCCGCATCGTAATCGGGCAAAAGGGACGAGTAGTCCGGCTCCGGGACGCGCTCAACTCTATCCACGGGCATGATGTAATGCACGGTGCTCCTGGTGGTCTGCTGGTAGTAGGTCAGGTACTTGTAGCAACGCCACACGATGCTGATGCAGTAGGCCTGAAAACAGTTGTCAAATCAGTAAGCTAATTCGGAGACGGAAGATTTCGGATGGTGAGCACCTTCCAGAGCATGGTCACGAAGAAGGCGGCGACGACGATCAGAGAGAGGTAATGGGGACTCAGCTGGAGCAGTTGTCTGCGGTAGGGCAAGCTCTGCCAGTGTTCGTTCACGAAGAAGTGAACAGACCTTAAGTAGCAGAAGTAACCGGTCACCGATAAACTACAAATACATAAACAATTAGTATGGTTAATCAATGCTGCAGTGTCCACCCAGTGTAGTATATGGCATCAAGTGAATCAGCAACAATCACTATATAATTATAATACAATGTAATGAGCAGGAATTGCGGTTAGCGTGAACGGAAACTTACGCTGTAATGACGAAATCAAACAGCTGGAAACAGAAGAACGGCAACAGATGCGAGCCCTTTCCCTTTGTAGTCCCGTAGACGAGGAGCAGCGTTATTGCGAGAGTGCAAACAGTCGTCAAAGCACCCATGTCCACCTCGGCTAAACACGTTCGAAAAGTCAACATTAGCAACAGACGTTTCAGTTCTAATCTATAGATGAATTAATATATCAAGACCCCCAGCTTCTTTACCTTCCAATTATTAGTATTATCAGTTGAGCAAATTACTTATTAATCAGCCATCATCCAAAACGTTTCTTATTTGAGCTAGATTATTTAATTATAAGCTTGAGCGGTGCGAATGGTAGATGAATAAACTGGGTTTCTCAGGCAAAATGTAGAAAGCTTATAAACGTAATATTAATTCAGCAAGTTGGAATTGATAACCATATGGAATGCAGACTGACAGGAACCAAAAGATGAAAAAATAATAATAATAAGAAACCAAGATGCAATATGTATGTAGGAGGAGAAATCATAATTGCAATAATTTTTGCGAAAAGCTCGATAAAAATACGAAAATGATCCAAGTCCACATCAGCTCCACATGAGAAAACAACAAATGTAGTTCAAAGTGTGAAACTAGTCCAACTACAGAAAATGTTTTCCAGCTTTATCTGAGGAGAGCTTACATGTGTGAATGGGGTGTCCGTCTTGAGTTGTTGGCAAGTAATACGGATTATCTTCATCCTTAATCTTGCTCAATGGAGTGGGCAATAAATTACCTGGATCCACATCTTCCGACACAGCCTTCTCCAGATGGTAGTGATGGTTCCTCATCATCAAAGCCAAAACGGCCAGCGCCAACACATGCAGAATCTAAACATTATTATTAGGAACAAATTGTCAATGAATTGCTAATTGTATCTAAACGTATATATGCATACCAAGTGCCATATTCCCAGCAGGGTTGTCGCTGTACGGACATGCAAGCAGAAGCAACACCTCCACTCATTGTTCCTCGATGGGCCTATCTTGAGGCGCATTGGAAACATTTCACAGCACGGAATCCTAATTCAACAAAAAAAAACAAAACCATTCAGATGGAAATCCAATCAGGATCAGAGTGACAAAAGGAAATAAAAGAAAATCGGAAAATAAATATGGCCACCGGTTTTCCCTATTGTTGCAATTTTCGCTCAGAGCCAAATATCAATACAATAATAATGTTAAAGGTCACCTGTCAAAGCAGCAGCAGCAGCTTTTTTTTTCTTTCTTTCTCTTTGCAAGAAAATCTCTGTGAACGACGACAAAAGGTCAAACGCGAAACACGTTGAACTCTAGCGAATGCAAACGAAATTCTATACTCACAATCAGTAAATTCTGCGAAAGCCCCACGAAATTTCCTTAAATATGATGCAATTTTTCCAGCGAAAATTCACACACCATAAACTTCACAACAATACCAAGGTCGTAATGAGCCGTGAAGTTGCAGCGGATGCACCGACCACCGCCAATTGTTACCAACTGCAGAAACCAAAATTTAAATTAAAAAAAAAAATATTTGTAAGCCTCATTATTTAATTAATCAATCAATCAATCAGTAGATACTTATGGGTAAGTAAATAATAATAATATAACAACAGAAATTAGCTAAATCTCTTCGAGTAGTACTCGTTCAGGTCGAGCATGTCGACGAGCTGCAGCAGCGTGGGATGATACCCCTTGGACACCTTCTTGAAGTTCTTGATGAGAAACTGCATAAACTCCAGGAAGTTGTTGAAAATGCCCTCGAGCTTGCCGTAATTCGGGTGCGTGTACACGTACTCGTCGAACTCCCAATCTCTGGAGCGCAAGTAATCGTAAAACTTCAATATCACAGTGAAAATATCGTAAATCGAATTCCTGATCTTCAGGAATCTTTGGTTCAGGAAGCACCTGCAAAAATTCGTTATTAAATACATTTAAATCGATTGATCTTAATCGAAACTTACATGAATAGAATGTTTTTAATGTAATTGGTATGGAGCAGGTACAGTTGCTCCAGATTCTCAACGCCGAGCAGATCCTCTTCAAAGTTAACCCAGCTGGTTTGGAGAACCTCGCCAACGACGTAACTCTGCAGAGTTTGTACGAAATGCGTCATCACGTGACGAGCCAGCTCGAGGTTCTGGTATTGCGGGGAGAATATCAAGAAACCTCGTCTGGGACCGGTCTCTTTGACCAGCAATTTTAGATCCTGCAAATTGTAATTGTTAGATATTGATGAGTAGTGGATAATTGGTATTACCATAAATATCTTCTTGAGGACCCAGGAGACGCGGTGCAGCTTCAGCAGGAACTGCAGGACTTCGTCGTATTTCGCGATGGTATCGTTTGGCAACAGAATATTTAACGGCCATTCGACTTTGTAATAGAGACTTAAGCAGTCCAAGACGGAGACGTTCCGCAGCTCTAACCGCTTAGGCACGTGGTTTATTTTAAAGCTAAGTCCGTCCGATTCCTCGTTCGACTTCGACGTGAAATCGAGAGCGTTGAAGAGAAGACTCTTCAACGTTGAATTGTTGATCAGCTCCTGCGGAAAGCTGACCGAGTACAACTTACTGAATAGACCGTCGGTGATGTTCCTCCCAAACTCCCCGTCCAGCAGGAAGAAGTAATTGCGCAAGTTCTCCAAATGCTTCAGATACTTTAGATCGACGATGAAATGTCGTAGGAGTTCGTTTTGCGCGAGATCGGCCTGCGCCACCAACGGCACTGCGACGCTCTGCTTCAGCAAACGATTCAGACAGTTCGTCGAGATGTTCTTCACTTCGTCCTCGGACACCCTATTCGATATCTCGTTGATGTTGTTCGAGTCTTTGGTGAATCTGAATCCGTCCTCGCTGAAGATCACCGAGGCTGTAGCCGTCGACTGCATGGGAGTGGTGAAATCGGTCATCGGCGTCGAATCGACGGACATCGGTCGAGGAAACTCAAAGTTCGGACTCTTCAAGTAACTCTTGAACGACGGCTGCTGCAATCTCGTCGACGTTAACTTCTCCAAGTTCAGAGTCAAATCCATTTTGTGGACCTTCGGCGGAATAATATAATTGATTTCGTCGCCGCTCTGCACGTTCTTGTTCACGAAGTTCTCGTTATCGCAACCGTAATATTCGGTCGTAGTATTTTCGATAATTGGCTGCAAAGTGTTAATATTGTTATTTCCAAGTCCGTAATACTCAGTCTCCAACACTTTCATTTTGATCCTCTGCGCTTCGGTGAGAATCTTCGACTTCTTCGGCTCAGCTTTAACGTCCGCTTCGTACTGGACGATCCCCAATTCGGTGCTCATCACCTTCAACTTGTTCCTCGCCGCCTCCGTCAACACTCCACTTTCATTTTTCTCCTCAACCTTTTGCGTCCCAAAATCGATACCCATCTCGACGCTCATCACCTTTATCTTATTCCTCTGCGCTTCAGTCAACTCCCGCTTCTCGACAGCCTCGGACACCAAAACATCTCCATCGCTCATCCCGATTTCAGTTCCCATAACTTTAATTTTGTTCTTTTGCGCTTCGGTCAACACTCTCGGTTTATCCGACTTCTTCTTCTCCTCCTCTACCACGACTTGCCCAATCTCCGTTGACATCACTTTAATCTTATTCCTTGCCGCATCGCTCAACTCCTTTTCGACGATTTCCACAGACGCAACAACCTTTTCGTCGAAATCGAAATTCGACATCATTTTATTCCTGTTCGTCACGACATCGCTCATCTGCCTCACCACTGGCAAGTGCACCACCTTATTCTGCAGAATATCATCGAAATTCACGTTATTCCACACGTCGATGTGCGTCTGAATCAGCTTCCGTTTCTGATCGGACTTTTCCAATATCGTATCATAATATTTAATCATTTCCTCACTGAAAAACAACAACAACAAAATAAACAAAAATCTCACGTCATGAATCAATAAACACTCACGCTTCCTCCTTGATAATTTTCTCCTCCATCTCCTTCATCTTTGCAATCTCTTCGTTCATCTGCATCTCCAGCTCCAAAGCGGCGGCGCGTTCCGCCTTCTTCGCACGCATAGCCTCATCGTATTGCTCCCTCAACACTTTCATCTGCTCCAGCTTCTTAGCATTCACTTCCTCGTATCTCTTCAACTTCTCCACTGCAACAAAAACACACACACAAACATCACAACACCTGAACTTCCACAATAAACACCCAATTACTTTCGATCCGTTTCAACGTCACAGCTCTTTTAGCCGCGATCAAATTCAAAAACGAAATCTGCTCATCCTTCGAGCGTCTCAGGTAATTCTTCATGGAGAACTTCGACCCATTCTCGGCGATCACCTCCAGATAACAAGCGCTGACGTTCTTCTCCAATTGCTTCAATTGTTCGGAAGTGATGCAGCATTGGAAGACGTTCGCCTTCTTCCCAAAATCGCAAATCGGAGACTAAAAAAAGCGCAACAATTATTTCCGATTTAAACAATATCAATTCGAACTTAACGCACATTCGGTTTGCACAATTTCAACAGATTCGTGGCCCGTCCGCAATTCAAAATCTGCATCTTCAGATCGGATAAGAATTCCGGTACGATTGCATCGATGATGGAGAAACTCTTCGTCCAATAGGATCGACCTCTGGTCGACAAATACTTGTAGTTGGGCTCGACGAAGAACTCCTGGTTTGGGTCGGAAACGTTTCCCTCCATGATCCATTCCCTCAAGAAGAAACAGAAATACACTTGCAAGCATGGATAGAATATCGAATAGAGGACCATCATGAGATTCTTGTTGCATATTTCCAGCAACTTCAAGTACAAATAATTGAGTAGTGCCACGCCGTGCGGGATCGATTCGTTCGCAGCGTACGGCCCAACCTTGCAAATCGATGAAATCACCTGGATATGATCCGAAAGCTTCCGCAGATGATCGTGCAACATTATTAAACCTTTAGATTCTGATAAAGAGAGTGCGGCTAAACGGTAATGCGAGAGGAATCGCTTTATGCTTTCGCACAATTCCTGCAACAACAACAAAAAAAAACGTAAATTAAAAATCCACCTACAACCAAATCAGAATATTCACCGCAAAGATCAAACCCTTCTGCTTATAAGTGTACGGATTCACGGCCACCATCGAGCTTAAAGCTTTGTAGCAGCTACCACTAAATATCATCTGCTCGCTGTACGACTTCAAAGCGCTGTAACTGATTCCGTCCACCGTCACACCCTCAGCCAACTCGATCATATTTTCAGCGTTCGTTACAAACGTGTGCGAAGTAATTCCAACTTGAATAAAAGGAAAAACAACACTTAAATCAACTCATCAACAAAAAACAATCAAATTTACCCAACAAGTTTTTGATGTCTTTGATGAACTGGAATTTCGAGATGGACCTCACTTTGGGATGATCCGGCATGAAATACGTAACGCCCAAACCGGACTCGGACAAGAATTGCGCCTCTTTATCAGGTGCAATATCTCCCATCGATTCCCACGTCCTCCTTTCAGTGAATTGTATCTTGGAAACAGCATCCCACACATTCTCCTCCTCTAAAAAAACAACAATTTCAAGTAACTTTTCTTTAAGAATATCGCAAATACCTTCAACGAATTCAGCGTTCTCCTCTCCATACTCTTGCTCTTTACGAGCGCACTGCAGAAACTTGAAACTCGCCTGGAATTTGTGCAGCTTAAAGTCATCCTTCGAAAACTTCGCGCTGCATCTATCGTCTTCCAGTGGCAATTTAAAGCTGCTCTCTGTGTAAGTTTTAAAGAAATTCACACCGTCATCCTGTAAATTATTATTTCAAAAATATTGTTGCATTTCTTAACTCTTCAAAATCAAAAAATAATCACCCTTATCTTTGTGTCTGGATACTGCTTTATCTGCAGCAAGAATTCCACGACATTCTCCAACGTTCCCTTCCTGTCGTCCAACATCAAACTCTCCCAGTGCGCATCCAGAGATTCAGCCACCTCCCTCAAACCGTAATCGGATATCAAAATGTATTTCCAGGCAAGCAAATGGCTGTGAGCATCCGAGTTGTTGTTCAAGCAAACTATCGAGTCTGCAAATTGAATCAGTATAGTAAATTAATTCTTTAAAATCATTGGATTAGAATCAACCTTTCTTTGGGATCTTCTTGGACAGAAGAATCTCATAAGCTGTGGTCCTCAGTCGATTGATTTGCCTGTCAGTTACATCCACGTCGTTGGCGTTCATATAAGATTCGCATAATTGCGTGATTAACGAGTAAACACTCTTTTCCTCAGCTTTCTCGCACATTTCACTCGACGTGCAAATAATCACTATATTTTCAAATTGGATGTTAACGTCAAAACAAACGTCAGATTCCGATGGTTTTTCGGGCAGGGCATGAAACGCAACGGGAATAATTTTCAAATGGAGACAGATTGGTTGCATAATCCAATAATAATCTAACCTTACTTTTATTGAGAAGAAAACAGAGACAAGGGAGATATTAATTATCCAAAAAATGTTTATTAAAACAATACTGAGGTGCAGCAATAAACGAGTGCTATGTTTGAATCGATATTACTCGAGCAGGAACATAATCAGCCTGAAGGACAGGGGGATGTGGCAGGACATTTTCCCGGATAATTCAGTGTAGGTTAATTTAGTAATTATGAATGAGAAGTTTCATGTTGATTTATTGTTTTTTAGTGGAGAGGTTCGCGATATTTTAAATTCCAGTCCGCAATGGGTGTATGCAGGCTTTGATCCCACCGCTTCGAGTCTTCATATTGGAAATCTTTTGGTTCTGGTGAATCTCCTGCATTGGCAACGCGGTGGACACAACGTTCTTGCTCTGGTAATTATGATTTTCTGCGCAACTGAATTAATTGTTAGATTATTTGAAATGCAGTTGGGAGGAGCGACAGGAAGGATTGGAGATCCGAGCGGTCGGAACACTGAGAGGGAGAAGTTGAATGGCGTTTTTCTGGATGACAATATCGTAGGGATCAAGGAGAACATACAAGCCATATTTGATAATCACGAAAAGTATTTCTGCGGCAATCTGAATAGGAAATTAGGTAATCTTAGGTTGTTGGGTTTTACCACTAAAATTGGATTTATTTTTGTTGACAAGTGTTTTCTTTATGTTTAGGGTCGTTAATAACGAGGATTGGTACAACAAGATGTCACCTGTGGAGTTGCTGGGCGACGCTGGGAGGTTCCTGAGGATGGGCACGCTGCTGTCTCGGACGAGCGTGCAGAGCAGGCTGCAGTCTCCTGCTGGGATGAGTCTGACAGAGTTCAGTTACCAGCTGTTCCAGGCCTACGATTGGTTGCATCTGTACAAAGAATTTGGGTGCAGATTTCAGGTAAATTTACTTCAATTAATTGTGAAAAATTTTGATTTTCTTGTATTGCTTTAGGTTGGAGGTGGGGATCAAATGGGGAATATCATGTCTGGCCATGAGCTGATCAGTAAGGCCTGCAAGCAATCAGTGTTCGGATTAACGTTGCCTTTGATAACGACCGAGATGGGTGATAAATTCGGTAAATCTGCCGGTAACGCTATTTGGCTATCGTCGGAGAAGACGTCTCCGTTCAATTTGTACCAGTTTTGGGTGCGAATGTCCGACGCGGATGCGGAGAAGATGCTGAAATTGTTTACGTTCGATACGACGGGTAGCATAGAGGATCTGATGAGGAAGCACATGGAGAAGCCAGAGCTGAGGATGGCGCAGAAGAGGTTGGCGGAGCAGGTGACGCTTCTGGTTCACGGAGAGGATGGCCTCGGTAGCGCCCTCGCCGCTTCCAAAGCACTCTACGAGGGCAACATCGAGGCGCTCGGTCACATGAAGACGAACGAAATCGCCGCACTCTTTCAAGGCGCTGAAATCGTCGAGATTATGCCGTCAGCTAGGGAAACCGTTATGGAATTGTCGATGAGAGTCGGATGTTTCCCATCGAAACGTAGATTATCAACATTTTCAAATGATTTAAACTACTATTAAATGTTTGTTTTTTTCAATTGCAGAAGACGCAGTGAGGATTATTACAGCTGGAGGTTTCTCAGTCAATCAGCAGAGAGCCAAGAACCCGAACGAGATTCTGAGCCACAGCGTCCACAGACTGACCAACGATGTGACGCTTCTGAGAGTCGGCAAAAAGAACTATTACATCGTCAAATGGGTGTAAAAACGTTGAATAAAGAGAACTTAGTTAGAATATACGCATTTGCGTTAAAATCCATATTACATTCCCGATCCAATGTAAATACAACGAGTGCGATTAACAAGAAACTAAATTCGAAAAACGCGCAGCAGGAATGACAAAAAAAACAAACTGCGATCAAATCCTGCTGCTTATTGTTTGTTTTTTCGTTTGCCATTTTGAACGATCCAAGGTTTTTTTTTGGCAGTTTCAAAGATGTCAGTTTCCTGTGAGGTTTGATGAAGCACGTTTTTCGGTCGCACGCTTTCAATCGGTCGTAGCACCGTGACGATAATTATTTTTTTTTTCTTGTATATATAATATATTTTATTATTGTCGATTTTTGTCGTCGTCTTCGGTTGTGATCAAATCTCTATCCGTTCTCTTCGCGTGTTGTATAACAATTGTAACGATGGCAACATTCGGTATCCGACCGGATAGCGTCGAGAAGAAGGTGCGAAAGGTGATCGCGATGGCGGAGGCCAGTGCGAGGATCCATCCGGACAAGAAGCCGATGAAGAGGACGAACAGGGTCGCCCTCAAACAGTTCAACGAAAACGATGCGAAAAGAGTGAAACTCTCGAACGTCGTCCACACGAAACAGAATTTGGTAAGCGCAGATCCAATCCAATCACAGTGAATGAACGAATTAATATGTTTTTTTTGTTAGTGTATAAATAAGCCATGTAAGACGATTGTAAGATGCGAAACCGATTACGTCGAGGAGAAGGAGGACGAAGAGGAGGATCAACGAAACGAGGAGGCGGTCGCGCTCTTCGAAAGTCTCGAGTCCGATTTGAAGAAGCTGAGGTCGGAGTGCGAAAGGGAGGCGAAGGAGACGGAGATCGCTCTCTGCAGGAAGGGAAACTTCGTGCCAGACATCGAATACCATTTCGAGTATCTGAACGTATGCGAAATGATGCAAAACTATGTTTCCCCTTTCTTTCACCTTATGATTTCTGCAGGATATCTGGCTTTACCTGATCAACATGGAGAACACTGTGAAATGGCCGAAACCGAATTACATGGTCAAACAGCAGCATCTCAACAGCACCATGAGGAGCGTCCTCGTGGATTGGCTCGTCGCCGTCAGCGAAGAGTACAAGATGAGCGATCAAACGCTTCATCTCACCATCAACTACATCGACAGATTTCTCAGTCACATGCTAGTGGTAAGTCAATACAATTCGATTGTTTTGTAATTTGATTAAGTAAAAGAACTAAAAGTTTATGCGATGGCCGGGAATCGAACCCGGATCAACTGCTTGGAAGGCAACTATGCTGACCATTACACCACCATCGCACCTTAAAATTCACTTCATATAACCACTTAGCAATGTCAGGTTATTATTATTAACAATAATTAATAATTAAAATTAATGAAATTATTGATTTAAAGTAATAATTAATTTATGAATTATTGTTATTAATAACAACAAATTTAATAATACGTACTTTGTTAAGTTTGTCTTGAGCGAAATTTAAAAGTAATTCCGATACCGGGAATCGAACCCGAGCCTCCTGGGTGAAAGCCAGGTATCCTAGCCACTAGACCATATCGGATTCATATAGTTTATATTGGATTTCTTGCATTCGAATCGTTTGTGTATCGATTTTTTGCTAATTTTATGATTAAAGGTGAAGGATAAATTCCAATTGCTCGGTTCTGCGGCGATGATGCTGGCCGGTAAAATAGAGGACGTGTATCCGCCGGACGCGAAGGAATGGGCCTACCTCTCCGGAAACTCCTACTCTAGTCAGCAGGTCCTGAAAATGGAGCAGCTCATCCTGAAGGTCCTCAACTTCGACCTGCAGCCTCCCACCGCTTTAGCGTTCATCCAGCATCTCTGCGTCACCCATAAGCTGGACAAGGAGACGATGTATTTGGCGATGGTGAGGATCCATCGATTGATCAATTTACAATTTATACATATATTTGTTTGTTTTGCAAAACAGTATTTCAGTGAGCTGGTGCTTTTGGAAGGAGAAGACTATTTGCAGTATCTTCCATCGAAGTTGGCGTCGGCGTCGATAGCTCTGGCCCGATTCACTCTGTCGAAGAGGAATCCGTGGCCGAGGAAGCTGGAAGCGTCCAGCGGTTACACGCTGAAGCAGCTGAGTCCGGTCGTCCACAAGCAGAATCGCACCTTCAATCAATCGCCGATAAAACCCCAGCAGGCCATCCAGACGAAGTACCAGACGGACGTCTACCATCGGGTCGCCCTTCTCAAACCGAAGATCCTCAATCTCGACGAAACCGAGGATTAAAAAAAACCACCTGGAGGCAACGAGAGAGATGAAGAAGAAAACAAAAAAAAAACGAACTTTTACATTGTGATTATTATTTATAGTAACTTATTTATTTAAAACCCCCCTTCCCCCATGAAAAGAAAAGGAAAAGAAAGATGGAGAAGAAGGGAAAGCTATCGTCTTTTGTGAAAGAATCAATCATTTTCTTTCGAACTTGTAATATTTCCTTTTCCTCTTCTCGTTATTATTTTCTTTCTTTTCTTTTTCTTCGCATACCATTACGTGTACAATACTTGTATATTCTTATGTTATACCCAAACCCCTTACACGCAAACCGCATACCGTTTCCGTTTATTAATCTCACTCACTATATATTTATTATTATTATTTTGTCTTAACTTAAGTGTACAAAACAAAAAAAAATGAAGATAATTATAATGATACTAACAATCTCCTGACGACGTACGAATGTAATGGATTTATCTTTTATATGTCTGTATGAAGAGAAAATTATGTGTGTGTCTCCGTGTGCGCGCGTACTGTAATAAGCGATTTATTATCTTTCTGCTGTAGCTTCTGAAGCTGCACTTGAAACCCCCCCCCCACGCCCTTCGTGTATCTAAAACAATATTACTACTTTTTTTTTTATAAAAAAAAAATAAACTTTTGTTGTTGCATATTATTTTAGTATTTGAATTTTTTGTTATAAATTCGGTAAAAAAACTGTGCGTTTTGCGAAAATCTTTGCCTTTTTGATTGTTGTTTAACGTTGAATAATTATCAAATATATTTTTAAATTACACAAGAAGTTAGTTTTTCTTGTTTACTACTCAACCTTTGTACAATAAGTTACGTTACGTTACGTTAGATGCATTCTTTTGTTTTTTTGTTAATTAAGATTTAGATGTTTGAGAAATGTTTAGTTAGATTTCAATAGCAATTAAGAAGATTGAAATTTAAATTAATGTACATTTGAGTGATGGTAATGAATAACTTTAACGTTAACTGATGATAATAAAAAAAGGGAAGACGAGTTTCAAAATTTGTTTAATTTTTAAAAGTTTTGTAATCGTGAATGTCTTATTTTAATGTTGGCAGAGCTGATGGTATGGCGACGCCATTTTTGTTGTAACCACTACAAACCCGTGCGTCAAAAGTGGTGGAAAAGAAGAGAAGGCTTCTCCATAATAGCGATGGATGTGCAATTAGAGAACGCTGGTCCGGACCCTCTTGGAAACTGCTTTTAATGTGCGATTTGCGAGTAAACTATTCTTCAGTTCGTGTAGTTTGTTAAGTAAGTTCTCCGGCCAAAATTCTCTCGATTGTCGTATCACAAACACACAGAAAACTGCATCTCCGTTTTCCTTCGTGCATGCAAACTCTACACAGACACCACACACACGAAATCGGATTCTCAAATGTTAATAAATGATTTCGATGAAACTGAGAGGAAGAAACGTCGCAGTTTCCTATACACCATTGTCATCCCCCTTATCGATTTTATGCGTCCCTCCATTAATAATATTGCGTTTTGTTTACAATCAATAAGTTAATCTGCATTATCCAATGAAGACACTCCGTTTCTTTCTCAATTGTTTTCCATAAACCACTTATGAAAATGAAGCAAAACTATTTTGATCGTATGTTTCTCTTCCACGCTAAGGTTTAAATAAGTGCAATGTCAGTTCACTACAAGTTCAAATCGGCATTGGAATATGACACCATCACCTTTGATGGTCTGCATATCTCCGTGAAGGACCTGAAAAACGCCATTGTGCAGCAGAAGCGCATCGGAAAGAACACAGACTTTGATTTGCAAGTGACAAATGCACAGACAAAAGAAGGTTAGTTTTGAGTTGCGTTGAATCAATTATTTGACTACTTAATTCAATTGGTTTCCAGTGTACGAAGATGACCAGACTCTTATACCCAAGAACACATCCCTGTTGATTGCCAGGATCCCTCTGGCTGTGCAGAGTAAGTCAAAGACCTGGGAGGGATACGGGAATGACACAAATCTGACGCCGAGGAACGATGAGGGTGGACCCGCTGCCAAGGCTGTGGATCTTTCTAGTTTGGATGCTTCAGAGGATGACAAGATCAGGGCTATGATGTCTCAGAGCACCCAGGATTATGACCCAAGCAAGTAAGTATTTGCATTTCGTTTAATAGATATATATATATATGTGATATGTACTTGAATATCTGCTTTTTAACAAACAAACATAATTGTTTCGTCCTGTTTTGCTTACCAAATGAGGTTCATTACTAAGTAAGTTCATTACTATTATTACTATAACGTAAATGGGGCGCCTAATATCAAAATCTGCAAAATATTTCTAATCCAATGAGATGAGATATAAACGTCGTAAAGAATTCGCGATGAAAAGCTGATGTTAGGCGCTTCAAATGTTTGGTGTTGTCGTTGTTGTTTATTTCTTTCTTTTCTACTATTATAAATATTGTGTATTCTATTTTTGTTGTTGTTTTGTTTATAGTTCTGAGCCCTGTTTGTAATTAGCTCAATTGCAACTGATTAATTATATTGCTAACTATCTTGATATCTTGTTTCAGTTACATGAAAATAAGGGGTGCAAATCAGGTAGGTGCGGTGCCTCCCAATTACCGATGTTACAAGTGCCATCAGAATGGTCACTGGATCAAGGATTGTCCGTTGGGTCAAGGATCTGTAAGTCGTTGACGAAGCAATGTGCAATTTGGCAGTTTTAACTTTGCAATTTGTTGATTTCAGGAACAAATTGAAATTAAGAAGAGTACCGGCATTCCGAGAAGCTTCATGGTACCGGTGGATGGACCTCAGGTCCAAGGCGCGATGATGACGCCGTACGGTTCGTACGCAGTGCCGGCATTGGATCATCAGACGTACACGCAAAAGCAAAACCCGGCGCCCGCGCCGCCGCCAGTCCAGAAAACCGACATTCCCGAGGATCTGCTTTGTTCCATCTGTAGTGATCTGCTAACGGATGCCGTCATGATTCCCTGTTGCGGAAACAGCTTCTGCGACGAGTGCATCAGAGGTATTCTCCTGGAGTCTGAGGATCACGAATGCCCGGACTGCCACGAAAGGGAAATCTCGCCCGGCACTCTAATCCCTAATCGGTTCCTAAGAAATTCTGTCACTAATTTTAAAAGCACAACCGGCTACGTGAAAAGACAGATTTATAAGCCTGCCATGCTTCAACAGCAGCAGCAGCAACAACAACCAGCAACTATCATTAAGAAAGATGTGAGTATTATAACGGTCATCTTGGTAATTAATTTTTACACACGTATATTGTTTTATAGCCTGTACCTGTGAACGAGACTGCCCCTTCGGTGACTGCTGTTGCGGACGATGTCAAGACAAAGAAGTTGGACTCGGATGCGGAGAATACGGAGAAGACTGTGATCAGTGAGGCCGATTCCACGGAGGCTCCGAAGACTCCGATATCCGAAGGATTAGAAAGCAAGGAAGAAATAAAAGAACCGTCAGAGGAGAAGGTGGAGCCGGTCGATCTGCCTCCCGGAGTTTCACCGACTAGGGAGAAGAGCCCAGTGTCGGTGACACGTCCCATCGTCATCAATACGACGCAACAAGCCAGAGACAGATCGCATACGGCGAGCGTGAGACCCAAGTCTCTGAACGAGAGATCCCCGAGGAGATCGCACAAACCGCATAGATCTCCGCAAAACTATCCGGAACCAATTGGGAACAACGAGGAAAGGCCTGGTACGCCCACAGTGGACGAGCCTGGCATGGGTGGTGCTAATAATGCAGAGAGCAGAACATACCCGCCCACGAATGCGCCGTACCCATCCGGACCGCCGCCACCGCCTGTCGTTATATCCTCCAATATCAATCATATGCAGGTAAGACAGGTAGAAATCGCAAACTGTTTCTTATACCTGTGCAATATTAATGTACATACCGATTTAGGTGCCTCCTCCTAATTACTCGCAGCAACCGGTGTCCCAGTACGGCGGTGCACAGGGTATCATACCTCATGGACCTCCGCCGAACTTCAGACTTCCACCTCCAGGAGCCGGTGCTCCACCAAACTTTATACCAGGGTACGGAATAACAAAGATTAATTTTATTTAGAATATAACAGATGATTGTGTTTTTTTTATATATTTACAGAATGTACAACGTGCAACAACGTCCAATGTTTGATCCTACTAGACCGCCTATGCAAGGACCGCATAACTATCAGAACTACTCGAACAGGTCACGCGGCCGCGATTATGTGCCACGCGGGATGCGTGGTCGCACACCACCAGGGTAAGTAAAAACCGCTTGCTGCTTCCACATGCCATTTCTTTAATATTTGTGTTATCTTCTTGCAGCATAATAGACGATCCTTTGGAGGCGTTCAATCGTATGCTTCGTGAAAAAGATGAACGCGAGAGGCGTGCCAAACAGCGAAAGGGGCGGAGCTACAGCCGCAGCTCGTCTCGCAGCTACAGTCGATCGCCCAGAAGGCGGAGTCGTTCGCCGAGGCGACGCAGCCGCTCCAAATCGTTCAGCATGAGCAGGTGATTACATATACTTGAACACGATTTACCATAGATAGTTTGAAATTAGTTGAAATGATCCCTAAGCCCTGCCTGGAGTAGTCTCTGTAGAACCTGACCTGACGTGCATGTTTTTATGTACCCCTTACTGTTGGTCTTCCCACTGTTCCGATTGTACGTCTTGTGCGACTCTCGGTGTTAATACGAACGTGTGTGTTTGCAGGTCACGGTCTCGTTCATATTCGCCCGCGAATCGGGCGTCACCCTATAGAGACTATTCCCCGCGCAGGCGTCCCTCCTCTCGCTATCGATCACCTCAAAGATCACCCAACAGGTAAATCCAAAATACCTCATGATCGCATACGATCATTTGCCATCTCATTCAGGAGGTATGTCTGCCTTTACAATACGCGGACGGAGACGTTTGCAGGCTTATGGGTGTTTCTTTATATATTTTTTTAATACAATTGTGCTATGATAAGTTTATGAGATTTGCGAATGCGTTCTCTTATTTTTGTTCTATTTTATAATTTCAAGTCGTTACCGTTACAAGGAAGAGAGACGAGAACGAGAGTACGAGAGGGACAGAGATCATCGTGATCGTGACAGGGAAAGGGATCGAGACAGGGACAGGGAACGAGATCGCGGAAGTGGCGATTATGGCGGAAAACGAGAGCATCGCGGATACAGTCGGGACCGTGGAGGTAGCGGTATGAGTGGCGGCGGCGCCGCTCCCTCTCAGGATTACCACTACTATGACAACTTCGAAGCGGAGAAGGGTCGTCGTGGAGGCGGATCTTCGACGAAATGGGTGGCACCTCGCGAGTCCGCCTACTACCATCAACAGGACCATCAGAACGCTTACCATCAGGCGGGACCGCAGTCTTCCGTGCAGCAACATCCCGCGTCAAACAGGTATTTTGAACATAAATGTTTTGACGTTTTACAGATTATTATTATCAGTATTATTAAAGCGTTCTCTTCCGCACGTTTAATATTAAGCGGACGGAATTTTATAAATTTTGCTCTCCTTACTTTCTCAAAGTAAGAAGCGCAATGAAAACTTGTACATAAAGTATCGGACTAAAGTTGAGAACTATTTTATTGAATGGTTTGAAATTGATCATTTCTAAATGAGAATATAATTGTTCCTCCACTTTAGATTGGTACTATATTTATATATTATTTATTTTGAGTAATTTTAAAAATTACTAGCATTTTTATATGAGCTGTAATATTCAAATGGAGACCTACTAACTTAGTTTGTGAATAATTATTCACATTCAATTTTTTATTTTGATTAAGAAAAGGGAGGATTTTACTTTATTTGTTTTTTTCTTTAAATTAATTTGCTGTAATTAAACGTTTATCATTTCCATTTTGAATTGTGGTACCGATGGTTAGTTCTTGTAACTCTCCGAAGCAACTTATTTATTAACTGTAGCGAATTAATTGTAAAACGTAAAATATTGTAATATTGTTGTTATTTTTGTCAATGTTCGGAGAGTTAACTTTTCCTCCTTTCTTCAATGTAATATTATTATTATTGAATTTGTTTATATAGATGTTATTATTTATTAATTACGTTTATTTATACGTTTTTGTAAATATGTTTGTATATATTACGATTATCTATCTTATCTGTGATGCAATTGTGATACGAGCAATTATTTGAGCGCTGTGAACAATAGACGAAGACGAAGTAGAAGAAAAAAGTATTACGAGATGAAGACATGATTTTATTCTTGTTTTATTAACTCATCGATTGCTTGCATATTACATATGGCAATAAAGTTGTTGGTTTTTACGTTTTGCCAATTTTCATTGAGATTTGTTTCCTCTATTTACTGTTAACATCAGATTGCTTCTTTTTTTAAATTATTATTATTATCAACCTCTGTTATATGATGATGATGAACACTGTGTAAGATTCATATTTAATCTTTATAATGGCGAGGCAAAAGAATAAATGTAGACAATTCTGCCCCTCCGAGATCCTCCTTTCATTTTGTTCCTAAACAGTTTGTGTCTCTTGGATCATCGACGACTACGACGACGACGAAATAATCATCAAATTATCATTATCAGCAGTCCAAAGAAAGAACCTGTGCGACATGGATTGAGATTGGAAGAGGCAAGAAGTTGTGTGTTTAAAGAAAGAGAGAGAGAGGGCAAAGTTGTAGGTAGTAACGTGTTCGAACGAATCTCCGCCCATCCGTGGGCGTTCATTCGAAACAGCGTTTTCTTTTTTTTTTATTTTTCAATTCTTTTTACTTCATTTGATTTTAGCATAGTTATAAAGCAGGGACCTTTCTACCTAATTCAAAACGGAAATACGAAGTAGATTATATTTGTTTTTTCCTTTCTGTTTATTTATTTATTTATTATTTTGTTTCATTCTTGCAGCGATTTCAATTGATGGTGCACTAATTTTGGAATGTGTGTTTGTTCGGTCCGTAGGTATATGCAGCAGAGGGAGCAGCAGTATGGTGGTGGAGGAGGTGGTTACAAGTCGGATCACATTCCGTCGCTGATGCAGCAGCAGATCCCGTCGCAGCGCAGCAGATACGAGGATGTTGCACCGCCTGGAACGGAGCAACCGTTGCCTCCCGGTGAGGAGCCATCGAGATACGACGAGAGGTACAACAGCTACGATAACAGACCGTCGGTGGCGGCTGCAGTTGCTGGCAATCAGGAGCAGCAGTTGCATCAGCATCAACATAGATTCAGCATAGACAGGGACAATCATGACAGCAAGTACGGCATGGGGAAATTGGTGGTGGAAGAGTTCGAAAAGCGCGAGGAGAAGAGACACAGCAGCAAGTCGCCGTCCAGGCGATCCAGGGATAGGGGCGACAAGGAGAGAGCTCATGGTGAACACATGAAGAGTCCGGATAAACATAAGCACAAGGATCGTAGCAGCAAGGCGGAGGAGTTGTCGGAGAGGAGGAAAGATGACAAGAAGAAGGCTGATTACTCTGATGACGAGAAATCGAAACGCAGCAGAGACAAGAAGAAGAAGCGCGACAAGAAGGAATCTGAGAAGAAAAAGAAACGAGATAAGAAGGAGAAACGCGAGCACAGGAAGGAGGACAAATCAAAGTCGAAAGACGAATCATCCTCCTCCAACAAACAACATCATGAGCATCATCATGCGAAGGAAGAGAAACCCAAAGAGGAAAAGCGAGCAATGAGTCCTCTTCCATCCAAGGAGGGCGGCGGATCCTCTTCGCCAGCTCCACCGGTCGAGCTAAAGGAAGCGGCGTCGAGTCATCATCAAATTGCGAACGCGGACCACCATCAAACTGCGGAAGCCCGAGAAAACTCGCCGAAACTCCCCGAGGAAGAACCGGATCTCTACGGCGATATACTCTCCGAAGGTATAGACAACACGATCGTCGAGTCGTACGGGAAAATCGACGAGAGATCTCGTTCGCCGGTCGACCGAAATCGCTCCCCCGACCATCCCGTGCAACTGGAGATGCCGAAGTCGCCGGAGTTGCTCAAAGAGTCCGGCGATATTCTTGAACTATACACCGGCGAACTGAAATCGGAACTGGACAAGGAGGTGCTCGCACCGATGCCCGAGAAATCCAAATGGGAGCTGGACGACGAACCGAGCAACGCCCTCTCCGAACTGAACAGCGACTCCAAATCGGACAAGGCGAATAAGGTGACAAACGAGGTGCTGAAGCGGGCCGAGAACGCGATATTCGCGAAAGCGATAAACGCGATCAGACCGATCGAAATCAAGAAGATCAGCATGGATCGTGTGAAATTGTATTCCGGCGAAAAGGAGGAAAAGAAGGAGGAGGAGATCAAACCGGAAGAGTTCAGCGAAAATCCAGAACCGGAGCCGGTGAAGCAGGAACTGGAGCAGCAGAAACCGATCCGTCTGTCCGTTAAGGAACGACTGGGCTGCAAGGTCGACGATCTCGATAGGATCGTGAGGGTGGAGAAGAACTACGATCGCAACAGGTCCAGAAGTCTAAGTCCACTCGCGAAACGCTCCCAAGATCTCAGACGTATCGAAATCGATAATGATAAGAGGCGAGAACGTCCCCATCACGATAGCCGGGATCGCGATAGGCATCATAGGAATTACAGGAATACGGAAAGGAGGGATCACGAGAGGCGCGAGCACGAGTCTAAACGTGAACACGGCAGTGGCGGCACTAGTGAGTCTAGACGTGGTGGCGGCGGAGGAGGAGGAGGACAGGAGAAGGAGAGAAACAGGTCGAGGGAACGAAGACGCGAACGATCCAGGTCCAGGCAGCGCAAGGACGACGACACCGGTAAACGTGAGAAGAGGAAGCGTAGCCGATCGAGGAGTGATGAAAAGAAGCAGAAGAAAAGGGACAAGAAACATCAGAAGAAAGAGAAACCCAAGAAGCATCACAGGAAGGAGGACGAAGCGCCGCAGTCGCAGCAACCACCGACGTCCTCCACGTCGCAGCCTCTGCTGACCGGCAACTCCAAATCATCAGACCAGAAGACCATCGATCCCGAGAAGATTCTGAAGAGGAAGACTCCGCTGGACGAAGCCAACTTTGTACCCGATTACGACGCGGAAACTGAGAGCGAGGGTGATCAGAAAAAGGAGAAAGTATCTAGGGGAAAATCGCCGGAGAAGAGGCGCGTCGCGAAGGTGGCTGTGGATGAGAAGAAGGAGTCAACGAGCTCGGACTCGTCCAGCTCCAGTTCCGACGATGAGAAGAAGAAGAAAAAGCATAAGAAGCACAAGAAACGAAAGCGCAGGGAGAGCACCTCCAGCAGCTCAGACAGCGACAGCTCGTCCAGCGAGGACGAGAAGGACAGGAGAAAGAAAAAACACAAGAAGAAGCAGAAGAAAAAGAAGAAGTCCAAGCATAAGTAATGATCATCGCCGTCGCTGTTGCTGCTGCTGCCAATGGAGGGAGTCATGGACGTATGACGATTATGATCAACGTTTATTTATATATAATATGGGATGTGTTTATATTGTTACAGATAGAATATTTTGTTTTCATTTTGGTCAAGATGAATAAAAAAAAACGTATTGAAATAAAAAATCCTGATTTTTTTTTAAGTTCATAGCGAGTAATGTTAATTATCTTCTTCGATAGAAAGAGAACATAAGAGAACAACTTGGCTTGCTTTCATGTTCTTTATTAACAATATTAAAACGTAGACATTGTTTGGGCTATTCTAATAAAGTATTCTTATTTAATATGCTCGCTTTCTTGCTCAACACACCTACAAACATTCAGCTTTCCTATGCATCTTTTGGATCTATT
>NW_017096346.1:53582-53854 GCF_001412225.1 Nicrophorus vespilloides
TCAATGAAATGTGAAAACACTGCTTTTTTAACGTTGTTTCAAATTTAAACATCAATTACAGCCAAACGGATGAAAGCACAACAATATATGAATACATGCTAGATTCCCCAAATATTCAGCTTTCATATGCATCTTTTGGATCTATTCTATCTTTTATAGTTTCTGAGAAAATCAATGAAATGTGAAAACACTGCCTTTTTTAACGTTTTTTCAAATTTAAACATCAATTACAGCCAAACGGATGAAACCACAGTAATATATGAATACTTTCT
>NW_017096347.1:0-622 GCF_001412225.1 Nicrophorus vespilloides
GTGTTTTTATTCTTCTAGAATGAAGGTAGAAAAATTGTGTAACTTGGGATTGATGAGTAAGTAAATATTTCAAAACGCTCATTTTCTGTTTCAAAATGGCGGACAGCTCTAAAGCTGTGGCGCTTTTATACACGAAAATGATGTTGAAAACTTTCATTTTTTCTTAATTTTCTATTTTACGTTCATATTATAATTAAAAATGAATGAAAATAGTTTATCTGAATAAATACATACAACTAATCTGAAAAGAAAAACCAGTTAGCATATTTGTATGGATAAACAGGAAAGTTTTTTTTATTTTAAAACAAGTTTTATTTACTTACACTTACTTAGTTTACAAGAATTACAAAAAAATCTTTGGTTTCTTCAGCAAATGGAGTTAATTCCACTAAGATTAATTTGTTAATAAATCATGTGTTTATTAGCAGATGTTCGCGTATCAATTCATTCCATATGCTGAATATCACAATTTTAACACATACTTTTGTTGTGTCCAACCATTATTATTGTAATTATTATTATTAGTATAGTGTATTAACGAACTAAAGACATCCAAAGCGTCTATTAGTCTTTATATAAACATTAGCATAAAGGAATCTACCATGATTCCAGTTCGATACAC
>NW_017096347.1:743-1598 GCF_001412225.1 Nicrophorus vespilloides
AAATTGGCTTGAAATGTACATGATTCAACTGGAAGAAGAAAAAAATTAAAACATTGATGGAAAGTAAATTCCCATCGATACTCCTATAACTTTACTCCGAATTCAAGTCCTTTTTATAAACACATAATGATCGTTACACGTACAATCGTAATCGATCATCTTTTTCATATAAACAAATGCATAGGATTTTATCCCGGTCTTATAATAAACAAAACCACCAAGGCCGAATCGCGTGGGAACACTTAATCATCAATATAAACCAAACCCTACTCCCAATCACAACTTCTCACCCCAGAATTAACTTTGTAAGTAGAATAAGTATTTAGAATTAGTCTCAGTAAAACCTTAATAAGATGAACATAGTCTTATAAGAATCTTAATATGATGAGCATTGTCTCAGATAAATCTTAAATCGACCAAGTAACGAATAAAGTTATGTAAAACCAAACGAATTTCATTAAATTCCCAACTATTGAGGTTCCATAACCACAATACCAGACAATATTCCGCTGTGCCCAGAACTCCATCCATTGAACACGATAAATTGTATTGTATTAATTGTCATAATTAACCCTTTCTAGCCCAGTGATTCCAAAATGGAATAATTAATTCTAAATTCAATTTTGTCTCTCGACGATTGAAACTGTTGGCAGCAACTAATGTGAATTGAAGCTAGATGTATTTTTAACAGTAGGTAATGCTGAATAATTAGAAAAATCAGGTAAAATGTTTCTTACGATTGAAGAAGTTCTGTTTGGAAAAGACAAGGGCTGGAAAGGGTTAAAGAAAAACAACTAAATTGCAGCAAAAATGTCTATAAAATAAATCAAAACTGCGATTTGTTATGAGTTTTGA
>NW_017096348.1:0-26234 GCF_001412225.1 Nicrophorus vespilloides
ATTTTTTAAACTTTGAACACGCGCGCCCCAGGGAGGCGCGCCTCACAGTTTGGAAAACGCTGCTCTAAATACTCTTCTAAGACCACCGAGATATGTGGTTTTATTGTAATTGTGGAATAATATTATAAATAGATTAAAAAAAACAATCATTGTATATTGTACATTGTGTTGCAGGTGAAACGCGTTTGGGACTGATGTGGACATGCATGACCCTGTACAATAGACCACAAGTGTGCTTCACCCCTGTACTCCAACCCGAATGGATGCTTGCATTGGTCTGCATATTCATTGGGTGCATCTGCAGCACCACCACGATCATACTCTTAGCCACCTCGCATTGGGACAGAAACGTCGTACCATACGCCAGATGGGTGGGTTTCACAGCAAGTAAGTAATCTTCGAACTTACCCATATCCAACACTCGACACAGATGCACACTGCGACGCAATTTCCATCTACAATTGCCTTGGTCTCTCTCTCTCTCTTATCTGTGTGCGACCATAAAATCAAATTACCCAAAGCGATTTGCTGATGCATTATTATTATTTATTTTTCCCAGTGGTCCTCTTCTGCTTGGCCGCAGTGATATTCCCGATGGGATTCCACGTGGATGAAATCGGTGGACAACCCTACCAACTGCCCAACAGTCACCAGGTGGGCATATCCTACATCCTGTTCGTGCTCGCTCTCTGGATCACCGTCATCTCTGAGCTCTTCGCTGGAAAAGTATGTCTTCCGCATTTCTAGATGCGCGCTGCTCTCATGACTAGTGCAATCTCATGTCTTAACACTCTAAACACAATTATTTTACTTTTGTCTTTCTCTTCTTTATATTTCTTCTTATTGTAAGGGGTAACGGATCAGTTTCTTTCTATATGTTATATTTTATAAGTCTGTGATAAACGAGATACATAGTATATTATTGAATGTCTTATCTAGTTAATTAAGTTGTCTAAAAATAAAGTTGAATGTTCGTTTTTACCATAGTTGCATCATTTCCTTCCTTCGTTCAATAAATACGTAAAACATGGTAAGTAAAATTTATCAAGTGACTTTGAAAATACAAATACTGTCTGTAATTGCAAGGATACGGTATGAATGGGGAAAATACAGAAAAATTCAATTGAATTTACATAACTTTATTTCAAATCTTATTTAGTTTCAGTTTTCAGTTCATAATAGACATCTAGTATATAACAGGAATTCCATTCATTAATTATTATTTTCTTGTCTTCATTTCATCATTATTTGTTTAACTACTAAAGTGGTCTTGGATAATGTGGATAACGGGATAATCGTCGGGTGGATGGGGTGTGTGTGTCGTATTGTACATCAATTAGTGGTGTATACGAAGAAGTTGAAACATGGTTTTTTTTTTTCTTGTACGAGGAGGGGTGATGGAACGACGTTCATTTTATTTTTGTTTCACAGTGATCGCAAAAATTGCAACTACATTATAAAATTTACAACATTTCCTAAAAATCATTTCACTTGCTTTTGCTTAATTATTATTTTTTTTAAACATTCATATATATATTTATTAAATATATATATATTAAGAAATGATTTTCCTTTTAAAAACACTTAGATTTTTAATAAAACATTCTCTCTCATTTTTTTTGTCACTTTCTCTTTTCTTGATCCTTTTTTTTTCTCTATAGTAGCTATTACATACATTTTATACTTTTTTTTTTGCGTGTGTGTCTGCTTTTCCCATTTTCTTGTCTTGTCTTGTCATCTTCTATTTATACATTTTACATATGTAAAAAAAAAATAATAACATGCACGCCACTCTAATGTACAGATATATTAAAATATAACCGTGATGGTCACTTGGGTCGTGGGGTTTAGAAGTACTGATAGAGTCTGGGCACCTGGCCCACATTCTCACAACTGTTAACACCGTTTACCAATTTGCCATCCTGATCGTCGAAAGGTTTCTGCATTCTCACCACACTCGCGTAACTGTTACGTTTCAGCACCTCGTCGGGGCATTCGCTGGCGGCGCCGTTCGCGTTCGCCTGCAGATTCAGATTCGCGAATTCCACGTTCAACTGCTGCTGCTGTTGCTGTTGTTGCCAGTGAGCAGGCGGTGGTTTTGCTTGTGGCATTTGTTGTTGTTGTTGCGGCGGCGGCGGCTGTTGCTGATGGTGAAATTGTTGCAAAATGCGTGAAGGTGAATGGGGTGGAGGATGATGTGATTGTATGTGTCGATCAGTCATTAGGAGCGGCTGCCCTTCCAGTTGATGGTGCAAGACGTTGTTGGTGGATTCTTTAACACTTTGGCGTTTGTACAGAGGTAGGGGCAAGTTGAAGCCGGGAGGCGGAAGAGTAACAGATGGAGCGGGTGGTGCTTGCGCTTGGATAGGTTGGATCTGAGGAACTGCAGCTGCGGCGGCAGGGACGGTGGAGACTGCTATAGGTGGAGTCTTCACAATGTCCTTGTTGGTGGTCGTCTGTATGAGATATTCGAACTTCTTTGCAGCGTCCAGCCCTTTGGTCTCCAGCAAGTAGAAGTACCAACGTTGCTGGTTGTACGGATTCAAAATCATATCGGCAAGCGTCGTATTGGGTGGCAGTAGACTCATATAATCCCTGAGAGGATTGATGGGCTGTTGCGGCTGCGGCGGCAGCGGCAGCGGTTTACTCTCTGGAACCTGTTGCTGCACACTGTTGGCAAACTGTACGTTGGCGATGTCTTCCGGGGGTTTCTGCGGCATGACAGGTCGGAATTGACGAGGTGGCGCAAAAGCCCACGGGATTGCCGGTCGGAATTGTATGAAATTTGGAGCAATTATTGGTATCCTGAACGGTGGCGGGATCAGCAGATTGATTTCGGGTATCAGCTGAGCCCTGACGTAGTTCTCCTTGAATTTACGGGGGATAAACTCCGGCGCCAGCGGATTCAAAACGTACGTCTTCTTCAGCTCCACTCCGTCCAAGTGATTCCTCAGCGACAACCAAGTGATACCGAAGAGACTCTTGTTCTCCTCGCAGATTTGCAGAAACCTCTCCCAAACCTTACTACATTTACCTATTGAGCAAAGAGCTACCGGATCGCCGACGACGGCGACCAAGCTTTGAGCTCTGGTTATGGCAGTGTTTAGTAACTTTGAGTTGGATAGGAAACCAAAGTCAGAGTCGTCGCCGTTTTTGCAAGTCCTCCTCGTTCGAACGGTTGACAAGAAAATTGCTCTGAACTGCTTGCCTTGCACGTTCAGCACTCGCTCCACCGATATGCCGAACAACTGTCGCTTACGCAGCTCCGATCTTATTCTCAAGACCTGATCAGAGTAGGGCGTCATTATACCAATCGATTGATCATCGAATTTTCCCCACGCGGACGGCCACTGCTTCTTCAATTCGTACACCCTTTCAACTATTTCATATACCTCAGAATTATTGTAGAATGCCGTGGAATTGATATCCTGCACGTCCTCACCACGGGTAGTGAAAAATGTCAAGGGATAATAAACTTCGTGTCTGGGTTGCTTTCCACTGGAAATCAACTTCTGGTCATAGAACGATTCCGAAGTGAAATTGATGATGGCCTCGTGCGCCCTATAATTCTCTGACAGCAGAATCTTGCATGGAAACCCGGATGGGTAATGATCGTATAGTCTTTCGAGCAGACTCACGTGCAATTTTCGATCTTTGGCGATGTGCGAGAACAGTTCAGGACTCAGTTGCATGTGATCACCGGCAAGTACGATCCTGGTATTGTGGTTGGCCAAAGCCAGTGGCATAATTGCCTCGCATTCCATAGCCTGTGCGGCCTCGTCCAGGAATATATGCGTGAAGAAACCGCGCTGCAATTCCATCGTCGCCAAATACATCGATATTGATAATGTTACAACCACGATTCGATATTTCAGGATGTCCTCGAGCGTTGGCATACGGAAACTTCGACCGCTCGGCGACGAATCAATCATGCAATACTGCAACATACGTTAATAAAATAAAACTAATTCAATGTATGAAAACACTCTAGGTTACCTTTTGAACAACTTGATTGACTGTAGCAACCCATCTCTTGTGGTAGTAAATTCTGAGAGGTCTCGCCTCCTCGTGTCCAGATTCAACGTACGGATGGAGATAGTCTTTTATGTACAAATCGGCGGCGCTGTTACTTTGCGTGCAGATGAGGATTCTGTTCTCGGGATCGGATACAAGTTGTTTGATCGCTTGCGCTAATGTGAACGTTTTCCCGGTGCCGAAGGGCCCGATGATTAATACTGGTGGCAGATGAACACACAGCGGTGTAGTGATGGCGACAATCGCCTCTTTCTGTTTGAGATTCAGACGAGGGTCCAGCGTGCTGGACCATTGACGGGACGGAGTCCACGGTATGTTCGGTTCCAGGTAGGTGTCCGGAAAGATGAGCTTGAAATCAGGAATCTTATCTATGGCATAATGCCACTCGCAGTACGGTATTCGGTTGAGTTGAAACTGCACGTTGAACTTGACGTCTTGGTCGGCCTCCAGGCCGAGCGCGGACACCATCTTCGCAGATAATCTCAAGTATATCATTGTCTTTCCTTTATCCTCGATTAAAGCCTCGTAGACTTTGCCTTGGGCGTCCGGCGGATCAGGCGATAATAGTATCGTGGTGCAATTGTTGAGTATTAATCTGCCGGCTGAAGTATCCTCCGACAAGTCCTTTCCTAGGTGCATCAGTGCGAAGAGTTCGCCGCAACTCGAATACTTGGCTGTACTGCTGGCAGTGCTGTTTGGACAAAGTAGATAGCTATGGATGATCATCAACTTCGTGTTCACATTGTATCTAGCTATATGCTCGTATCGTGCCATCTCTTCCACGTAGAGCAACTCGTGCATTCTGGACCGATAATTGTTCTGGGTCAGTCTCTTCTCCATGATGGTAGCCTGAGAAAACACGAAAGTGTCCGACTGCGGGCACGGATAGGAAGAGGCCAGTGTTTTGGCCCATTCGCATTCGGTGTTCCCGTACGAAGGCACCAACGCCACCAATTCTGACGAGAAGTTCACTATATCTGAATTCGCGCTGTTCCACCTACATACAATACATATATTTATCGATTTCGATCAACAATTAGTAAGAAGCGATGGCGCTTACCTTTCGCTGCTGGACAGAAGCACTTCTTTTCTAATCTCGTTGATCTTTTCCATGTCTGTTAGAGGTATTACATCAACGCACAAATGCTTCACAAGGACCGGCTGCGTACCAAAATCGAAGACTATGCTTTGCCTGAACGTGCCGTAGATATCGGCGCAGAATGCCACGGCTACTCTGTACGTGGGAGATTCCCCGAAAGGCCTGTTCTCCGATTTCAGGATCCATTCCTGTCCGTTCGGCAATATATCAATGTCCTTCCAGTCGTCGCCGACGGCGTACTGCAGCCGGATAATACGGAAGTACGTCCGGTGCGCGTCCATCAGAAGTGCTGTTGCTTTTAGGTCGCAATTGTTAGCAACCAATTTGAACATCCAGACATGATTCACGTTCTTTGCTGATATCGATATGGACAGTTTACTGGAGCACAAGTCGTTCACCTCCGGTATACTGTCGCGCATTACCTTATCCGGCGCCGTCGTCTGAATCAGCTTCTCGATGAACTCTTCCGTGTAAGATTTACCTAAAAATAAATCAAAATTTATAACACTACACTTACATAGATTCAATATGTTCTTCAACTTCATGACAATTACAAGTTAGTAACAATAATAATCATATATTGATTTTATGTTTTCAGAATAATAAAACTCACACAATATTTCTACATATTTCACAACGAAACGAATATTAAATTTTATAACAATTTTCAGTAATTTATCAAGCACAACATTTTTATTCGACCTGAAAAATACGGAAATTAAATATTAACGTATACGCGCTTTGGCATTTAGTGACGCAAATAATTAATTAATATGGAAATGAAATTATTCAGATTTGAAATTTGAATTCAAATGTGTATATATACACCATAACTCACCATACATTTCAGTTTCATAAGCTCGCTGCAATCTCATCCTTCTATAGTTCATCCTTTCGCGCCATTCGTGCAGCTCGTCCGTTCCATGAGCCTCCACGCATTGGAGACCGTAGCGACATTGACCGGTCTCCGAGAAGGAATCGCAAAGTCTATAGGTTTCCATCGAGGATCCTCGGGGCGGAGGCCTCCACTTCCAATCCCGCCCCTCGTCCGACATAATGATCCTCTGATGAATGTCCGTTTGACAATGCGCCCGCAGATCTGCCTTATCTTTAAACATCAAACTGCAATACGTGCACACAAACCCCTAAAAGAATTTCAAATCAATTTCAAGTCTCCTGCAAAACAAATATAAATGCGTGATATTAGCATAGATCGCGTACACTCGGTGATTGTGATGTTGTATTATTTACATTGATCAAGCACTAATGGTTCGAAAATGTGTGATATCAATGTACATATATCATCTGCAATATTACAAAAAAAAAATAATACATTCGCTGCCATTACAGTGGCTAATGTTTTCTCACACCTTGAATTAACAGCAGAAAACCATAAGGGATAAACGAGTTATCACAATGCGTGCTATCAATAACAAATACTCTTATATTTACAAATTCCACAAGAGAAACAAAACCCTATTGATATTGCTAATAATGAAACCATAAAATCTGGCAACAAATTATTAAATAAACACTAGAAAATGTTATGCTTATCAGGCTAAAACAAAATCACAAGCTAATAACTAATTTACATCTTATAATTTTCTGAAAAACTTAAATGCATGACCTTCTGCAATCAATCAATTTTTCAATAGGTGTGATCCATGAGAATAAGAATCAAATGCAAAGACTTACAGACTGATCAGTTTTGTCCATGCGAAATGTCTTCAGTTTCTGCTCATAAGCAGCAAGCTCAGACTCAATGGAATTACAGCCATTGACCTGAATTTCATTGTGCAGATGCTCCAAGAACTTAGAGGCCTCCTTCTGATTGGGTCCAATATGAAAAGACACCCATTCTTGTATAGCCAATTCAGCTTCTGCAACATAACAATATATATAAATAAGTATCTCATGCAATTGGATTTCACCTTTCTTCTTTCGTCTTTACCTGCAAATCTCTGTGAATACATGAGAGCAATGATCAACCTGACTCGAGTCTTTGAACCACCCTGCAGATCTCCATTATCAATGTACTGCAAGAGTCTTCGGCAGTCTGTGATCACTGCCTCATTGTGGCCCAAGCCCCTGAAACAGTCCGTCCTCGCGAAGAGGAACGTGATGATCTGCGATTTGTTCAGGTATTTCAATGCGAGCAGTTCATTTAAAATCTCGATAGCTTTCAGCCAGTCTTTGGCGGCTAAATACTCAAAAGCTCTAGCCTCCATCAGCGATGACCATTTTTTTCCGGATCCTCGCGCGAAGTTCTCCGAAACACTAACATTCATTCAAACGTACAGAAGGTACGACCGGCATCCACTTTTCTCATGCAAACGGGTTGGAGCTCTGATTTCTTCCTAGAAACGCCGGAAACACGTTGTTTCTCTATTATTTGTATATTAAACAGATATATATCTACTGCTTTGACACTAAGTTGAATACGTGAATGATGACAGTTTTGGACAGTTTGTTTACAGTTTGATAACATTGGTAACCCTGTCTGAACTCCTCCTCCACCATCGCCGCTCACCAATGGCAGAAACAGAAAGAAAAATAAACATTGCAAATGTACTGAAGACAACTTCGTCGCGGATAAACATTTTCAACGTAATTATAAATAATAAATTACCATCAATCTGTGAGTATTTACGAATTGAATCAAGCAACAAGCACATTCTATCTAATACGAGTTAATCCATTGCAGATGGACAGTCCCAGCCAATCCAATTAGAATGCAATAGGTTATGGTCACTTTTATGGAACTGTCAAAATCAGTTGAGTAGAGAGGATAAATAAAAAGGGAGCATAATAGAAACGATATTTATGCAGAATCCCATAGTGATGTTTACGTGATAAATGATGGAAGAAAAGAAGAAGGAATCGAAGTTCTTGAACATATTTCTAAATCGGAAAAAGTCGCAACGGGATTCCGGCGGCGAACAGTCGCAGCACTCGCACAACAATTCAAACAATGACCTCTCATCGCGCAGACATCAGGGCATATTTAAAAGCCTGCAGAAGAAATGGAACTCGCACCGGAACAGCAAGTCCAACAAGCAAAGAGTTGTAGCCAGTGATCCTGTCCTGGTGGGTTTTGCTCCTTCAATCTCTGTCGATGAGAACAATCAGAACCACATCAACACTGGTCCTCCTGTCATACCCAGACGGACCATCATTTCAAATCCCTCTGACCTTTACAACGATGATGATGACGACGACGACGACATATCCCAGTACCTTGACATGAGTGAATTGAACCAGGTAATGATAATAATAGTAAAATTGTACTTGTATGAATTATATAGTTTATGTGCTATTATTTTAGTCCAAGTGCTCAAATGTGGGCCACCCAAACAATTCGGAAAGCAATAGCCTGGGAACTGAGCAAATCAAATTGGCGAAATTCGGATGGTTCTGGGGGCCTCTCACCAAACCTGAGGCCGAGGCGAAGCTCCATGATCTGCCAGACGGATCGTTCCTGGTGAGGGACTCCAGCTCATCCAGGCACATATTCACTATCAGCTTCAGAAGCTACGGACACACGATGCATTCGCACATCGAATATAGGCCGGGGCAGTTCTCGATCGGGGACGAATTGAGCAGAGCGAGCGTCTCCGATCTGATCGAGGAGGCGATAAGAATATCCAAAGAAAGTGTCTTCTGCTATTCGCGGGGGCGTGACGAGGCTGAGCCCTCCTACCCCGTGCGCTTCATGCGACCGGTCTCCAGGTTCATGGAGGTGAGGTCGCTGCAATACCTCTGTCGCTTCACCATACGACAGTACATCAACGTGGGCAACATACAAAAACTGCCGCTGCCGAGCAGCGTCAAGGGATACTTGCAACAAGGACAATACTGAAGGTTTTCTGTGATTATTTTTATTTTTGTTTTGTTTTATTATTTAATTATATTATCTATATTCATATTTTATTATCCGCATATTGTGCAATGTTGATCGGAGTATGCCGCCGATCAACTGGACGTGTTCTTCTACTTCTTATTACTATTATTATTATTATCAAAAATAAGGTTGCTCGATAATTAATATCGCATTTCTCACGTAAATATTTTGCTTTGCATTAAATTAAGAATGACGAAACAATATTTAATTTATTTATCGAACAACCGATTGTTACATATTTAACTTTTGTTTTTGCGCTTTTGATTTACTTTCGACGAGTATTCTTTGATCGTTGAAGAAGAAAAAAAAAAGGGGGGAACCGAGAAATTTTGCTCAGAAGATGATCATCTTTGTTATTGAAAATCGATTTTCTACTACGCTACACGTACGTCTCTCGTGCACCATGTATATAAGAGATTTTTTTGTATGGGAATTTTGTGATAATGAACATTTAGACTTTATATAAATAATATATATATATATCTACATATAAATTGTGGACTCCTATTTGTACTTTTTTCTATAGGTTACAAGAAACAATTATTTAAACAAGAAAATAATTTTCTTTTTTATTGTTCGGTAAACATTTATTTTTTGTCCAACGAAATAGAAACGTTATATAATTACAATAAGAAAAAAAAAAGAGAGAACAATTTACCTACCCTAAATATATTTTATACAATAGCACTTGGTTATGTCGCTTTATTCAATCCTAATATATTTCTCGCCTGAAACAAACAATAAATAAGAACAGATGCAAATTATTTGCAAAAACGCATCAGATTAGATTACCGTCGTGAAAGCAGCGGAAATTGTGTCTTTGGCTCCTTGTCCCATGAACTCGGATTTGTTCAAAATGTCTTGAAGTTGGACGGCTTCGGTCAATCTTCTGTTCAAGAATTTCCACGTCTCTTTGTGCTCCGCTGAAGTGTCTTGCAATAAATACAATTCGCTTGCTTTGAAGACTCCAGCCAGTGCGACCCTTCGTCCGTACCATTGAAACTGAACAATAAAAACATATTAATACAATTATAGAAACGGAAAGAGGATCAATTACATCAACGGATCTATCTCCCGCGTGGTAACATATATCATCGACCATGGTTAAAAGAGTCGCTAACGCTGTAGGTACATTTGGAGGTAAAGACATGATGGCTATGGCTTGGGGCCATTTCGAAATGTACGGCACGATCATCTGCAACCGTTCCTTGCACGCGCTTTCCACGAATTCCACCGGCGGAATCTGCTTCTCGCCCATTTCTATTCGGTGCTACAAATTTTAAAACGATTATTATTTCTTGTAGTAATTGCATTTGAGCGAACGTTACCTTCTTTAAAAAATCGACTAATCTCTTATTGGAGCTCTTCTGGAAATGCATGACCAAATCCCCGCCCCCACGTGCGAACATGCCGTGCGTTATACCAGGATATCCAACAGACTCCGCCCCCGCACTCAACGCCTCCTTCGACCATCCCAAATCGTGGACGAATGGCAACGAAGCATCCAATATCTTATTCTTAATATCCTCCTCGTACTTGGCGCTATCGCTATCATCCTGCTTCTGACTGGAGCATCTTCTCGTCGCCGTCGTCGTCGTCACCTTCACAACACAAGAAACTGAAATGAGAAAAATCTAACATGCAATATGCGTATTTTCTAGAGGACAGGGGTGTCAAAAATGACTCAAAAAAAATAATAATATAGTATGATTTTATTACAGGAAAATTAAGGTTTAACATTTTTAAATATAACTAGCTCGACGACTCTCGTCAACAAGCTACCCATGACATCGAACGCCGTGAGCGAGGTATTCATAACGTTCATCTGTTGAGCTGAAGTCATCTCTGGCAGATTTCCACCGCCAATCGATACAGACACTTTAGATGATTCTTTCCGTTTGCAATCGTCCCCTTTGGCCGCCTCCTGCTCCAACTCGTTGATCTTTAAATTGTAATGCGCCCGGGACAACCTCAAACCTTTAGTCAGAGGTTCTAAATATTCCTCGGTAAATTCGCGAACGTGATTCCAGATGCCGGTAACATTGGCGCGGTCTCTTATAGCTAGGTATCGAATTAGATTCAACGTCGGGACTATCAGATCCGCCAACTCCAGCAGATCGCTCTCCTCGCGTTTCGGCAAATTCGTAAACATCTTCAGCATGTTGTGGAACTTCTTTCCCGAGAAATGCGAATCCAGTTGGTCCGACTTCAAAGCCTCCGCGAGCATATCTTTGTATATAGTCGTCATGAAGCCGTTCAATCCGCTGTGCGTGCACAACTGCAGCATATTGTAGATAATCAAATATCTTCCGTGCGTATCGAAACTCAGCAAATACGTTTTGAACACGTCCAAAGCCCTCTGCCGATCGCTCTTCAATGGGCAATAAATTATTATCTTCGATATTCCGGTGCAAAACTGCTGATGAACCGGATCCTCTAACATCAAATGCGACAACTCCCTGTGCTTGTTCAACGCCAAAAGCTTCGTAACCAAAAGTAAACTTTTCTCGATAATGAATTGATGTTCGTGCTCGAATCCTTGCGCAATGAATCCAAGGCAATTCTGCAGCAAGTAAAGCGAGTCGTAGATCTTAGGTACGAGAGATCCACCGATATCTTCTTGGATAATCAAATAGTAGAAATTCAGAAGGCTCAATTTATCGATGTCTCCCAAGTTGCTTTCGAATTTCCTATCAGACAAGAATTTGAATACGTCGCACTTTTCGGCCACTCTAACGACAATCTTTTCCGCTAACAATCTCCCTCGACTTTTCGTCTCATTCAAACAGATCAAATCCAAATAAACCAACGGAGTTCCAAATAGATGCAACAGATATAAAACTAATACTCTACTGGTTTCGAACTTGGCAATCAATTCGTCGCTGTAAAATTCGCTGATTTTCGTGTAAACATCACATATCCTATAGACATCCCTGTCTGTATCCATGAGAAACCTTTCCTTGTTCTCTAGATTCAGATTGTCCGGCAACGGGAGTTTCTTGAGGTAACCCTTCACAGCTCCAAAAGCAAATTCTTGGTACTTCAGCCTCACCTCCTCCTCTCTCACCAAAGCCTTGTGCAATTGCTTGAGCAGGTAACCGTATTTAACATCATCATCGCAATCACTGATCTCCTTGTGTAAAGCCAAGATGATATCTTCACTGCTGCACTTGCTGCAAGCAAGATCCAACAGATCAACGCATTGCGTCAATCTAACGTCTTCTTCAATATCCGCTTCGGAGTTGATGTAAACTGTTATACTAGGTACAATCTCCCAAAGATGTTCCTTAATAACGCTCTGATTCGATGGCAAGTTGATCAGGCGCTCCGCATCGACCGTATCGTTCTCGAGGAGGGCCGTCTGCAGCAGAGACAGGAACTGTTCTTGGGCCATTTTTCAATACAAAAATCGCTTCAAACCACTGCAAAAAATGTTAATTTGATGGTTGTGTTTTGCATTTCATCAAACTGACAGACAAATAATTAACCAATTGGTTTTATATTTTTTTTTTTAAAAAAAAGCAAAATAGATTGAGGTTATTTCGGTTTTCAGGACACTTACGTCTCAAGTTGTTGCGGGCCGTGCAAATTAGGGCAGTCAAAGACATAATAATTGTGGGACAGTATAAGTGTCTATCATTCACGAACTAATAATTATTGAAAATTGCAATATATATATAAAATGGTTATCGAAAATTTTTCGGTAACGTTCACTGTTGCCAACTGGTGATAAACATGGGTTATCAGTTGGGTTTCAATTGATTAGCAGATTGTTAATTGAGGTTTGGTTATAAGCTCGAAATTTATTTACTCGAGTTATCATCGGTTTATTTGCGTTGGCTGTAATTGTTTTGTTTTATGTGATTGGTGTAGTGATGCCAACGTGAGTTCGGGATGCGGCGAAAGTAACCAGAAAATCTGTTTGACACAGGCACAGGTGACAGATGCGATATGGTGTTTCTCTGATTTCGAGACAGCAGCAGAGAAAGAGGAAAGAGATGGTCATTGACGGTCGTGCGTGTTGATATTATTTTTGTGCTGTATGTGTACGTATATGGATGTGTGCGTGTTTCTCGCGGAGTTTTTGAATTGAAAAGGGTATAGAGCTGTGGTGATGGACGCACTACTCTGATGCGGTGCGGTTCTGTAAGCGTTCGCTGTGTATTTCTAGTGCCATTAGTTTTCAGTTCTTTCGTCGAATTATGTCGACCAGATCTCAGCTAACTAAAGATTTGAATGGTGAGTGTGCGTGTCCGTCCGTCCGTCCTATGAGCCCTGCACCTCCGGATGCACGGACTACAGAATACGTGCGTTCAGGAACTGAAAAATCAGATACGAATGTTTACAAATCCCACCTTTCTTTCAGGAAAGAAGGGGAGTGTCGATCTATATATACGCACCGTGTAATTGGTGAATCGTCGCCTGCTTGTCAGATGATGTTTGTCAAAAACAATTCCGCCAATCAATTAATCTAATTTAAATACGTTGTTCCTATCGACGTGCGTTACTCACGTTCGCTGACTTATATCTGACAGGAGCCTTCTTGTTTATAAACACCTTCATTATCCATTCGAGTATTTCCAAGTCATTGCCTCTTCCACATCAGCCCGATCCGATAATTATCGATATCAACACTATTTCTAAACATATTCATTCAATTTATCCTTTTTTTTTTTAACAATGAAAACCAATCTTGCGTACACAATACAAAAACTCCAATATGAATATATTGACAATTTCTATTTATTCTATTTAACACAATCAAATCTATAGGATTGAAGAATTTCCATTTGTAAAATTGTGACCATTTATCGGTTTTATTACTCACTGTAAACGCAGGTAAAGAAAACGTTGGGGTATGTTAAAAATGACCTGTGCAGGAAAAGGAAAACAAAAAACGGTGGTCTGTCGTGCCTCAAGGATCACGAAACCGTATTATTTGTTTTATAATTAGATCTTCTGATGTTCTGATGACATAACACAAACTATTGGAATCTTTCATCCTCGTATTGATTATTTTTACTATTTTGATCTATTAATGTACATCTGCAATTTTGTATTCTAGTACAATAATTTGATCGAGTTTAACGCGTTGTTCTTAAAGGATTTGTTAATTCATTTGAATCCAAACGTAACAGTTAATTCTAATGATCAGTTGACATGTTTTTTTTATATATAAAATTAGAAGAATTGTCTCTTTCTGTGACTGTTTGTTTATTATTAATAGAGACGTTATCAATGCGTTTGAAATGTTTATCAAATGAAAAAGGTGCGGTGCGTTCCGTACAAACTTTGCCAAAGCAAAATTCAAGTGCATTCTAAATCCTCGCTCAAAATTCCGAACGGGTTTTAATTACTAATCACCTGCCGTCGTTACAAAGCATGCAGGCGAAAAAGTATTTAGGTAAAATGTGTAAAACTCGTTTAGTTTTCACTGAAATAATTTACATTACTTTCAATTTTCATTAAGTTCTACTGCTTAATTGTGTTTATCGTTTCATCAAATCTATTTATTTTAAAAAAATAATAAATATTGAAAATGTGTGGAAATGTGAATTTGCTCGTAGTTTGTAGTAGTTTTTAATTGCGTTTTCTTCTTCTGTTGCAGAAAGTGTGAAAACATTATTAGGAAAACAGGTGAAGATACTGTTCAAAAATGTGGTCCGATTGGAGACGAAGGGCGATAAGACTGAAAATCGAGTGCTGGTGAGTCAAAAAAAGAACCCGCGTTATTCCCCACAGATTATACGTTATTCAGTTAATAAGATTATAGTTTTTGTCCTTATAATTCTCTCACTCATGTATTTTGATTACGCTTACGTTCGAACATGTGTGTGTCGACGTTCGAGCGAGTCGATTTTCGGTCGAAATGAAAAACTTGAGTTTTAATAAGTTTATTATGATTTTTGCGCAACTCCCGCTTGTGTGTTTGTTTCTTCTGCGTGTAATCGAAGTTGTCGTCGAATTTCCCGGAACGATTACGAGACCGGCTTGCTTAGCATATACATGACTCAATGCGCTCTTGTTGTTTCTTTACGGTAACCGCTATCTCCGAACGCAAATTCTCATTGTGACTGAGCCCTCGCCAAAACAATTTTTTTACAATTTCAATTGCGGTTTTAGTCATATTAAACTCAATCAATGAGCACTTAAGTGTGCGATTTATATTGTTAAGAAACTTGTTAACGCTAACGATTATTTCCGAATACGAAGGTTTCTTTAATTACCAAAGTCGCAGTTGTTATAACAATTGCAAAGTAATATAATTACAAATTCATAGAATGACGATGTTTGAGGTCAAACATAGTTGATTGAGTCAAATTTAATTACTTCGTTGTAGCTGTTGAGAGTTTCATTTGGAAGGAGGAATCTGCTGAAGACATGCAGTGGGATTTATGGGTAGAGCTAGAGAAATAATCAATAAGGCGTCGTTTACAGCGTAAGTTATTAAGAGACCGAGAAAACGTTCCATTTGATAAGTTTCAATTAATCAAACTTAATTAGTCGCTTTGGCAGGTGCAATTGGTCAGCTTCAGAAGAAAAAAGAACACACACACATATAGATATATAAAGCGCGCGCGAGAGAGTGAGAGAGAAAAAAGTAATAGTAAAATCAATACCTCAATTCGTTTGTTTCGAGCGACTTAGAAAGCGGGAGCAGCGAGGGGTCAGGCCCCGGTGGAGGTTGCCGTATAATGCGTGCGATTTTATTTTTAGCCGCGATTTGTAATTTGCGATGTTCCGTCGAATTTCTTCCGTTGCTTCGCCTTTGCATTTTCTTTTCCGTGGCGTGCATTTTAAAACAGTTTAACATCGTTATTATACAATGTACAGAATATACATGAAGCGAGCGAGCGAACGAGCGAGCACACCTACTTCGGTTTTGTTTCTTCCATTATTGTTATTTCAATGCACTAATAAAATGCGACCTTCGTACATGATCAACTGTGGCCAGTTTAAATTTCCATTTGCTGGAGTGAATCATCCAGAAACGTCGTGTTGGCGATGGGTGGCAGCGATCCGATTATGATGATGGTGTTGTTGTTGATCATCATCATCATCGTAGTTGTTATTGGTGGTCATGCTGCGGGTCACAAGTTGTCTCCCAAGACGCTAATTGCGGCAGAGATCCCTTCAAGATCCCTTCTGGGCAAATGGCCCAGATTTTAATTAACATTCATTAAAAACTTCGCCCATTTTAATTAAGCGCGCGCCCGAGCTTTTTTTCTTCTGTTCCAACAATAACAAATGTTGCGCGTTTCTATCTTGTCTCCTCTATGTTGCATGACGATGATCTCTGCAGCTCGAGGCTGCTTCGCGGATCCCAGTTTCTTCCCTTAATTAGTTTGATGTCTGTCTTCGGTGTTGTTTTGCTGCATTATTCTTTAAAAATACTAATAATAAATTGCTATTCAACGTAAATTTCAATGTTTTGCGCATTTCTTTAAAAAAATCCGCTGTGATAGGACTGCTAATATTTGTGAAACTTTCTCTGCTCGCACATACATTGAATTACAAACATTTATCATACCATTCGCACCTTCATATTAACGCAAAGCTAAAATAAATTGTTACAATTTAGTTTAGAAACTGTTTTCCAATTGTAAAATTCAGTTAGACCTTTATGTGATTAATTAATTAAGCTTATTTCATCAATAATAAAACTTAATTAAAGTTTCATACTTTTGTCTTGTAATTAAAACATTGCTAGATTATATAAATTCCCTTTAATTTCTACTTGGAAGATGGAAATACCCGCGGCTAAACAGTTTTGAATTTTTTTTTACATCGTTTAGTAACTTTTAACTTTGCTACGTTGGGAACTCTGCTCGCACCTTGTTTTGACAGATGACAGATTTTCTGTTATTCCCTGTTTATTATTATTATAACCAGTTTTCTGGTAGTTCCAACAATTTTCCAAACTGTTTTTCTATGTGAATATATATCACGGGAAATATATTATTTTAATATACATATTTACAACAAACTATCATCATGGGGAAGAAAGCAGAGGTGGGAACACCCAAGTACATTGCTAACAAGATGAAAGCGAAGGGGCTTCAGAAGCTGAGATGGTACTGTCAGATGTGTTCGAAGCAGTGCCGAGATGAGAACGGTTTCAAGTGCCACACAATGTCTGAATCACATCAGCGGCAGCTGCTGCTGTTTGCTGACAACTCAAAGAAGTACATGGATGAATTTTCTTATGAGCTGAGTAGGGAGTTTGTGCAGATCTTAAGGAGACAGTTTGGTACGAAACGCGTTGCTGCCAATAGGGTGTATCAGGAGTACATTGCTGATCGTAATCATGTCCATATGAACTCCACCAGATGGGTAACACTGACTGGTTTCGTTAAATGGCTTGGGAAAACTGGAAAATGTATCATTGATGAGACTGAGAAGGGTTGGTATATTACCTACGTTGAGAAAGATCCAGATCAGATTGCCAAGGAGGAGAGGAAAAATAAAAAAATTAAAATGGATAAGGACGATGAGGAACGCACATTGGAGTTTATTGAGAAGCAAGTGAAACATGCCCAAGAGGTTGGTGGAGAAACGTCGGAGCCAATGTATACGGAATTTGTTAGGGAGAATGAAGAGGAAAAGCTTGCACTGGATATTAAGTTGGAATCAAAGTCAAAGGTGATGATGATGGTTTCCAGTATGACACCACTTAATAAATTGGTGAAACCTGGTGGATCCTCTGATGATGTGTTCAAGAAACCCAAGGATAGAAAGAGGACAGCTATGGAAGAGTTGATGGAGCAGGAGGAAAAGAGGAAAGAGAAAAATAATCGGAAGGATTACTGGTTGACTGAGGGCATTGTGGTAAAGGTTATGACAAAGTCTCTAGGGGAGGAGTATTATAAGGCTAAAGGCGTGATTAGGGAGGTCAAGGATAGGTATTGCGCTATTGTCAAGCTGTTGGAGGGCGGCAAGAAGATCAAGTTGGATCAGGAGCATTTGGAGACGGTTATACCGGCTATCGGGAAGTTGGTGAAGATTGTGAATGGAGCGTATCGGCGTGAAACAGCTACACTCTTGAACATTGACGAGCGTAATTACTGCGCGGATTTGGAGATCCAATGCGGTGTGCTCAAAGGAAGGAAAATCAAGGGCATCGAGTACGAAGACTTTTGTAAAATCGACGACCAAGAATAATATTTTTAATAAAAGAGTTTTTGTAAATAATTAAATGAAAAACAAACATTTAGTCCCCCATTTACTTGCTAATAATTGTAAATGTACGATGTAACAATATGATATACAATAAATGTGATGTAATAAAAAATACTAGAGAGAGAGAATTAACAGATTTGTTTTTATCAATGGTTATTGTTATATTTCAGGTGTTTTCACCATGTCGAATCCTCCTTCTCACGGCAAAAGTTCCCACAAGAGTAAGTGTTCGAGCTGCTGCTGCTTGCTGATGTGAAAGCGATAAATGTTGATGAGCAAATTGCGCGTGTTTTCAGATCGATTGCCATTTTCACTACCTGGAAATCCAGGCGTTGGAAAGCAAGCGAGGAAATCAGCTCAGCATAACGGTGAACGAGAAGACTTACTCCTTCCTGACCGGAGACGATTCCACGTCCAGCCAGGAGGTGGACAGCATGATTTCCGCTCTAGCCACTGCCATTAGGAACATCTTCCCAACGGTGTCCCTACATTATATAATCAGGAAAATCGAAGTGATTCCGTCGTCGCGCCTTCAGGTATTAAGGGACATAGAAGCTGTCGGAAGCAACGTTCGAGAGGTCGGACCGTGCGGTGGTTTCTCCACGCAATACGCATGCATGTGCGACTACTTTAATATGCCGTATCGGGAGGAGGTCGCCTGGGACGTGGACAACATCTACGTATCTCTGAACACGCGCGAACTTTGCCTCAAGGATTTCGATCATTTGGATCAGAAGTAAATTAAAAAAAAAAAACACCGCTTCAATAACTCTTATTATTATTAATCGTTCCATTCTTTCAGAGATTTAATACCAATAATTAGCGCTTTAGAGTACAACACGTGGTTCACCAGATTACGTGTTAACCACGTGAAGCTGTCCCACGACGTTATGGAGAAGGTGCTCAACGTGTTGCGTAAATCTTTGAGCCTGGAGGAACTGTATTTGGACAACCTGACGCTTAAGGCGGACTTCATCAACAAACTGACCGGCAACATCAAGTCCAACAGGATAATTCCGCTGCACACGATCGACCTCTCCAATAATCTGATCGAAGATAAAGGTGCAGTAGTAGTGATCAGTCATATCGAAGCATTCGAATCATAACATTAACGCATAACATTTTTTAGGTGCTATTAACTTGGGTGCTTGCATTGGTGAATTGAACAAGGGCTTGGTTCATCTCAACCTGTCGCACTGCAGCCTCAGTCCGAAGGGCATAAACCAATTGTCTAATCTACTGAATAACAGAAGCAGCCTTTACAATACTCTCACCTACTTAAACTTAAGCGGGAACAGTTTGAAGGATGACATTACTGTAAATCTTGATATACATCACCGATTGATTAACCAACAACTACTTATATGTTTTTTTTTTATTCTCTAGCATCTGCATACATTCCTCGGACACCCGAACGCTTTGAGTTACATCGATATTTCGGCAACTGATATTATCTTGGAGAGTGTTTTTGGGTCGTTGGTTAAAGGCTGCACCACGAATCTGGTGCATCTGAACGTGTCACGAAATCCATTCAGCAGTAAGAAAAGTAAAGAAGCTCCGATCGCCTTCAAACAGTTCTTCAGCACTACGTTGAATTTGAAGTACTTGAACATGGCCCATTGCAAACTGCCTCAAGAAGCTCTCAAGTAATAACAAACAATTTTCTATATGGGGAAATTGAAAATAAAATGCGTTCTGTTTCAGAAATTTGTTATTAGGTTTAGCGTGCAATGAATTTACCAAAGAAATTACCCTGGATTTGAGCAACAATTCTCTGGGAGCGCAAGGAGCTCACGTGATCGAGTCTTGCATCCACGGTGTAAGATGCATCTCCAGCCTGGATATCTCCGAGAACAGTAAGAATTTAGATTTAGTGTTGATCTTAAGATTGATTTGATTTGTTTTTGTAGATATGGATGTAGATTTGGCGGCCGTGGTGATAGCCATCAGCAAGAACAAATCGCTCAAACATCTGAGCATGGGCAGAAATATGACAAACATGAAGGCTAAGCATGTGTCTACGGTTATGGACGCCGTAGTGCAAATCATCCAAGACGAGGAGTGCACCCTGCAGACTCTTTGCATACCCGATTGTCGCTTGAAAGCGGACCTGCACAACTTCTTCAGCGCTTTGGGAAACAACAAGTGTTTGGAGTCCATCGATATCACCGGCAACATGATCGGTGATTCGGGCGCCAGACTTCTGGCGAAGGCGCTCCAGATCAACAGCAAGTTAAAGTCCATACTGTACGACAAGAACAACATAACTCTGCAAGGATATTTCGATATAGCGTACGCGCTGGAGAGCAACAAGACCGTGCAGCACATGCCGTTCCCCATTTACGACATCACGCCCTGCATGAAGGCCAACGCGGATCGGGCGGACAACGTGATGAGGAAAATCCAGGAGCTGCTGAACAGAAACGTGTCGCCGCGTAAGAATAATATGAAGAAAATGAAGGTTCTGCAGCCCGGATTTTTACTGAGTTCGAAGCAGCACGCCGTGGATCGTCTGGTGAACCAAACCAACGACGTGATAAAGAACTTGGGCTCGGATTCGGTGGCAACCAACAACGATATCAATCACGCCAGTGGAGTGATGCAGGACGCCGATAACTGCAAGAGGTTGTTCGGTATTTTGCAGGAGGTTGCGCAGCAGAAGGACGAAGTGCATCCAGTGAAAGTTAAGCTGCAGCAAGTCTCCGCGGATGTTCATTCCTGCGTCAACGAATACTTGCAGGTCGGTCTCTAATTCAAAGAAATAAATATAAATCAATAATCTTTTTTTCTATTTAAAGACTATAACGGAGAAGATGCTGAAGAGCAGCAAGGAATTATGTCCGTATGTCCTGAACGATAATCACGTGATGCAAGATATTAAACGCGATTGCAAGAACAAAAAGCAGATTCCCTTGGAGTTTATTACTAATTCGATTAAGCATCAAGCCGGAACGGATATTATGAATAAACTAGGGTAAGATTAGCTCAAATTAAATTCTTAAGAATCATAACATTAAATATATATTGCAGTGAATTGAATTTGATGATTGCCTCCTACGTTTCTGAACAAATAACCGATGAAGTCTTTGAAACCCTGATGCGCGGTTACAAAGTGCTGTTAGGTGATAATACCGGTATCAGGATCGATTCACCGCCGAGAAGATCGAGACTCAGCAGTTCGGATAGCTCGAGGCACGGAGCCAGTGATATTTCCATTACGGATAGCAGCCACCAGTCGGATCATTCGCCTTTGGTAAGATTTACAAATGTTTCTATTGCTTAACTACTAAATTAACATTAATTAACATTATGAAAAACCATACGTTTTTGCACTGTTTCACGCAGAAATTGGAATATTTAAATCTCGTAAGTACACGGTAGTGTTTTCGTTTGTTAGTTTTTATTTAGTAATTATTTACGTATTGATTTTGATTCATTATTTGGATTCATTTAGGCGACGCCGCATCTGTCCATAAAAAGGAAAAGTTTGCATGGACGCAAGTTACGTCCTAAATCGGTCGTGGACAGCGTAGAAGGATTGTCGGCTGACGATATTCCAAGCCTGTTACCTTCTTTGCCGAGGAACTCGGAGGAGGAGGATTCTGTTACGGAACTGCCGAACGCCACGCATCAGCTGCAACATTTAGTTAAAGGTCAGTAATTTTTATAAATTTGATTGTTGATATTTTGAATGGTGGTTGTTGTTGTTCTAGGTCGCCCGAGGAGAGTGAAAACGCGAGCACCGACTCGGCCGCTGCTCAGGCCGAGCGATGTCATCGACACCGGTATACCGGATCTTAAGGAGGGTTTGGATACGTTCTTCAGGCCAGGTTCGGTGACCCCGACATCGGATGACTGCGGCGGCTTCAGTTCGCTTCCGCCGATGTGCGACGGCAGCGGCGAAAGTCCGAGCAGGGATTACTCATCGCCGGCACTGAGCGAGGGCAGGAAAACGCCTAAACTGGCGCGCAACTCGCCCCAGCTCAAGGGTCTGATGATACCCGCACCGAGATCCCGTTCGACTGATAACTTGGAGAAGTACTCGCCGGCGGCAGCTAGAAGGGTGGACACGGCTTCACCTTTGACACGTCGCGCGACCGGTGATAGCCTGCTGTCGCAGGAGAGCATCGACACTGACGTCGACGTTTCTCCATGCGGAAGTATAACCCGAACCATCACAACAGGTACATTTTTTTTTTTAATTTAAAGGTGCACGATTTATATATATATTATATTTTGTTTGTTGTTGTTGTTGAAGATGATGGAAAGTCGAAAACGGGACCGGCCATTGCGCCGAAACCCAGACCGTGGTCGATGGTCAACGCAGAACATCACAAATCCGGCGATACTTTGCTCAGCGATGGTTCTTCGCCGGCCCAATCCACTGGTAACACTCCGGATAGTGGAGATGCCTTGGACGGGGGCGGCTCCGAATCGTCATCCATCGACAGGAAGATCGTCAAGGATTTGAAGGCTAAGAAAGCAGGTTAGTGTACCGGCGGTACAAATGAACCTTGAACGATTTTTGCCTCGATCATCTCCACTTTGCTTTCTCATCCTTTTTATTTTTATTTTATTTTTAATTATTTATTTATTATTTGTTGCTTCCTCGTTATTTTTTCGTTGCTTTTATTTGTTTTGGTTTCGTTTGAAAGGGTTATTGCAGAGCTACTTTCCCGTACGCGAGGATTTCCGGTTTCTTAGCAGGAATAAGGTACACACACATTTCAATCATCAGTTATTATTTTATATACAGTAACAGTCGAAAAGATTACACAATCAGAGTGATAATTATTAATGGTTTCAAAGAGATAATAAACGATTCTCAATGTTTCGACTGTTATCATATATAATTATATATGCGCTATCTCTAATATGTTTATTCTTTACACGTTTTTAACCCTCGATCTAACTCTTCGTGTAGTGTAACTGTGAGAAATATTACCATCAATTTATTTATTCCTTTTTCTGTGTCTTTTCCAGGGGATAGTGGTTGATAGAGGACGTTTGTTGAGTACTGGTAGCATAGAGCGGAGGAGAGACAGCAATTTTAACTGCAAGGGCACGGAGGACGCCCACTTCGGTAGGTGATAGGTTTTAAAAGTTACAGAGCGAATCAATATTTTTGGAGATATTAAAAGAAAAAAAAAAACAAAGAGAAAAATTAAAAAAAAAAATAACGCGCGATTTGCCTCTCTTCCCACGATATTTAACTATTATAAATATTATACATACATTAAGACTTAAGGGATATAATTAGTAAGGAACTATATATATACATATTCTATTTTTGACTCTAGAGATTCGAAGAAAAAGAAGAGAAAAAAAAACAAACAAATTGTAATACAGTAAAAAAAAACAATCTATTTTTCTTAAGTGATTATTCTACTAGGTTATATTAATCGATTAATTTTCGTGAAGGAAAATGAAATATTTTGAGAAACAGATCAGAGAAAACAACAAAACAAAAAAAGAGAGAACAAAACTCAACCCCCATCCCCACCACCCCCCAAATGTGATATTTTTAGAGTGAAAATACTTTGTTTGTTTCATAAGTTTTAATTATTTTTTTCCCCTTCATTTTCTTTTTTTTTATATCGTTTCGTTTAATTTATTTCGGTGCAATGCAATAATAATAATATTTGTACGTAAAGGGGTGATGTTAAAGAAGATGATGATGATGGTATTATTATTGATTTTAGTATCGATGATTTTGGTGTAATTCGTCGTAATGTCTGCGCATTTATTTATACATTTGTTGTGTTCAACTATTTATATAATACGATATAATATCAATTTTATGCTCTGTGGCTTTTATTTTGTATTTCTTCAAGTGTGTACTTTTTTTTTTTTTTTTTTGAACCTATGGGTGGGCCTTTTAAACATCGACAATATGTGTGTAAATCTCAATTAATGTAAAAACAAAAATCAACCTGTGTAAAATGTGTGCAATCAGTTTCGAGAAACGTAATCTTAGGCTGTTTATAGAGGGGTGGAAATTTCATGCCCCTGGTAAATTTTACTTCACCTGCTTCGAGAACCCTTCGTACGTACGTTTATTCCTTTCATTGTGTCACATTCCAATTATAATGATATGTATTTAACAGTAACGTTCACGTATTAAACAACAAATAAAATCAAATGTATATTGTATTACGAATGCTCCCACGCAAATTCCAAGTTGTTCTTTTGGTAGACGATGTAAATATTCGGACGCACATTATTATATATATATATAATAATGGATTGAAGAGTGCGGCGATTCGCTGTATGATTATTACTTGTTAAGGTCGGGAACGGAATGGGAAAATCATCTTCCAATTGCTGCGATCTGTGAATGCAAAGCAATTGCAAGTCAACTAGAAGAAAAAAAGAAGTGTTAATGAAAGAAAATCAGCCAGTATATAATCTATAGTTTGCAGTCCCGTTTGTAGTTGCCAATTACAATTAGTGTATTATTAACGATACTTATCATTTTGCATATTTTTATTATTATGATTATATATATATTGTACGTATATGTATGAACGACTTTTTTTATTTCTTTTTTAATTTTTCCATATATTTTCCTTGTTTATTTAAGCTTAAATGTTTATGTGATATCTGATCTCTAGCTTATTGGATCATGATTTATATTATTATTATTATATTATTTTTTTTATATTATATTTGATTGTGCGAGCCGTTCGAGAAAACGCTGATATTTTCTCATCGGCCCAACGTTATTTCTTTTTTTGTTCTGTTACTCGTGTGTAGATATATTTAACTAACCTTAAGTTTACAAAGTGTTTTTCTTCCTTTCTCTCATATATAACATTTTAAATTAATTAAAAGAAGACAAAAAAAAGACGCAACGTACTGATGCTTCCAAATGAACTTACAAAACTAATTAACACGAAACCGTATTTGTAATTTATAACAAATTTTTCACGTTCCCCCCAATTTTATTTTATTTTTTAAAGAAAAAGCATAAAAGAGAAATTAATAAAAAAATGTTCATTCACTACACCTCTTCGTTTCTTTCAATCCTTTACCTATCGCGAAAAAATAGATTTTGAAATTTTAACAAACTGTTTAAAAGTAATTAACAAAAAAAAAAGTTATAGATTATCCAAAACTGTAATTAACGTTATTCTGAAAATTTAGAAATTGTCTATAATGTTTAATTTATTGCAATTACAAATATTGTGTAAAAATTAAATGAGTGAAACACGTGTATATCTGATGAATTAGATGGATTTAAAAATATAGAATTTAATTTTAATCCCATAGATAAACCAGCGTATGGTAAATCTAGTGGATTAAAACGAGATCCGTAACATATTCTGTATGAAACAGGTGCAACCTCGTGAAGGTTATATGCGAAACGGTCTTGTAACAATTCAGAGGCTATGTTTTGCGCTTGAATTGATACCTGGTTATCATCTTCGAGAGAAGGTGATATACCTTTTGCACCTGGGGATGCGGCCACGTGGAAGCCGCTGCTCTCATTCACAGCAAATGAGAGCAAACGCGCGACCGCACACCCGGGAAGAATTAAAAAGGAAATAGGGAAATTTAGGATAGAAGGAAATGCTATGATCTAGGGTATCTGAAACAGAAGATCACAAACAAATGACACACACCCGAACCAAAACGTGAACGAAATATACATTTACACAATCTATAAGATCGTATTAAAAAATACGATACACATTTATAATTACAATAAAAATAAAATTGCATTGCACATTGAACATCATTATAACATTTTACAGGAGAGGAATAAATGGAACGTCCATTTTCTCTCTCATCTTTTATTTTTTTTTTTAAATTTTTTAATTCTTTTGTTTTATATATTTTTTTATTATTGTTATTAAACCATATTTTATTTTTTTAATTTTTCATTCTTTTGTTTTATATTTTTTTTATTATTATTGTTATTAATCCTTTTTTTTTCATATTTTTTTTATGTATCTATTTGTTTATACATCATATTTTTTATATAATATGGTTTTCTTATTACTTTTTATATTATTT
>NW_017096349.1:0-24916 GCF_001412225.1 Nicrophorus vespilloides
AGAATGAATCCAAAAGATGCATATGAAATCTGAATGTTTGGGGAATGTAACGAGTATTCATATATTTCTGTGGATTTATCTGTTTGGCTGTAATTCACCTTCAAATTTAAAATAACGCTCGAAAAAGCAGTGTTTTCACATTTCAATGATTTACTCGAAAACTATAATAGATAGAATGAATTCCATATATGCATTTGAAAGCTGAATGTTTGTGGAATCCAGCAAGTATAGATACATTCTTGTGCTCTTATCCATATTGCTGTAATACGCGCTCAAATTTGAGCGTTTATTTACATTTTTATTGATATTTTCAATTACTTCTTTATGATATACCAATAAGAATGTAAAACTGATATGCATTCAATTTATCCATTTATTTGTATACAAATAAAGAATGTACCAATATTTGCTCCAAAATCGATCCATTTGTTGTGAGATAGTTCGGATTTCTCTTCTTCGAGGAATATTGAATGAAAGCAGCGGCGTATGTGAGATGTGTGGAATCAGAAGAAAGAAACTTGTTTTCAACCAAATTCAATCAGCCGAAATAAACAGTCGAAATTGATTCCCGTTTTCGATTTATCGCGAGCTCTCCCGTATTTATTCTCCTGCAAAATGTTGTTCCAACGAATGTAAACAAACGAGAAAAACAGAGAAAATAAAACATATTTGTTTAATTAATGAAGCGCAGAATCACATTCTTCCGTATGTATAAATGTAGATATTTTTTTAACAATCCTTTGGATATTTTATAAATCATTGCTTCTACTAAGTTTAATAGTTGATTAAGTAGAAAATTGGTGAATGGAATTGAGCAAAAAAAGTATGTTGATAGCTTGTAAATCTGCGAATTCGTTGACCGGCAAGGAAATGGAAATCTCCTGGTGTAAAGAGCAGGGGAATACAGAAATAGTTTGGCGTGCGTTCGGAGCCTTCATCATCCAGCAGTTCGCCGTAATTCCTCGTCGTGTTTAGTTTGGGTTAAGCCCGGCGCGTATGAGTGTGAAAAAGAGATCAACAACATAGAGAGATAGAGAAACAGCGCATAACACAAATACAAGAGAAACTTTCCAACTATGGTATAAAAACTGTTTGTTTTATCAGCCTTAACAAATGTTGACTCTAGCAATAGTTTACCGAAGCAATGAAGCTAATGAGTGCGTCGTCAATCTGTTTGCCTCCGCAAATTGAAAGACAATAAATTGGTTTGTTTCTGCTGCTGCTGCTGCATGGATGAGATAATTTGTTTATTTCTTTTCGTGGAGAATGTTCGGGCCGTTACAGATACACCGCTTCTTTTTTCTTGCAGAGGTTGACGGTGTCGAGGAGCGAAGGGTCGAGGATGCAGAAAGCCGGATCGATGCGGACGGTGTCCATCGAAGAGGAACCCTTTTAATGCGTCTGCATCAGGTAAAGTGTGCATTTCAACCATTACCGTTGAGGACTTGAAAGGTCCTTGTACCAAAGAAAAGAACGTGACTGAGACGTGACTCACGTCATCACTATTATTAGTCTTGAAGCCCTTAAATTTCCATGTTTCTTTACGCAAATATTAAAATAGTAGTAATTATTTACATGTTTAACTCATTGACTATTGCACGTTAATCAAGTTTATTTATATTACATAAAATTTTAAACTATTCTCTAGTTACATTCGCGTTACATTCGAGCAGTATTTCTTAAATAAATGCATGAATATTTAAAATCTTCATCTAAAAACTAAGTGGGATATGTTTCACCGTAGCTTTAATCTTCAGAACTTGCGCGAAACTTTATACACACGCAAAACTTACTATTTTTTTTTCATTACGTTTAAATTTATGGCTTCAACGTTCTTAAATACGGACGTGTTAATAATATTAATCATGAATATTCTTAAGAAATTATTTATAGAATTTAATCACGTTTTAGTTAACAGAAAAAAACTCAAAAAATTTCAAAAATAGACTATTTTTGGTTTTTTTCTTAGCGAATAATGGGTTCATTGGCGTGCCAAACCGTTTGTTCAAATGCCAAGGGCACAAAGGCATTTCCCGAGCCAAATAATGTTCGTAAATTTCGGCCAAATATTTATTAAAAGAATGATTGATTTTTTTTTGCTTTACTTTTATATTTTTGTACAAATTTCAGCGAATTTCTTTGAAACTAATATTATAGCTAATCCTATAAATAATTGAATTGAAAATTGTAATTATATACATAAAAAGTTAAGATTTATGATCAAAATTGATGATAAAAAGTTGTGATTTAGAAAATTGTAAGAAAGTTTTTGAATCTTCTCAAAAATAAAGTTTACTTCTTGGAAAGGTTGTAAGGAGGGTCGATTTAACGTCACACTTTGGTTGCAAATTAGTTCCAAAGTTTGAGCTTAAGATAACGCTCGTAAATAAACAGAATTTCGGCTGAATTGTTCTCGAGGTGAAGTTTACAAGATGCAAGAAAACTTTTTTTTTTGCTTTACACAAACAGAGCAACGATACAGATAAGATATTTGCGAAGTTGTCTTTGTTTTAGTAACTTTAGGGTGGAAATTTTCGTAACTTTGTCATAATAAACTCGAAAATTTTGATAAAGTCATTTCATTTTTATTAATTGTAAAATCAAATTGTAACTAACGAAGTGTTGTTTTCACGTAGAGGCCATTCATCTTTATTATTTTTCAAGTGCGAGAATAAATAATTCGCGGTGAAGTCGTAAATCTACGGTCGTTTCTTCTTCTTTCGCACGCGGTTCTTCGTATGCGGCGACAGAGACCGAGAGTATAAATCCGATGTGTTGTTTAACGCTGGAAAATAAAAATTATTACGGCGTCGCGACGCCGACGAAGATGCATTCCCAGCAGTCCAATTCGCCCCCACTCGTAAATCCGCACATACGCAGGTTTTATTTATTCCCAACTATGAGGTGTCATAACTTTACTGTTTTTTTTTGTTACATGACTTACGATCACGTGTCTCACAAATCCACACTCGTTTTTTTTACTGGCTACTGGCTTAAATCTGAAGAAGTGTTAAAAGCATTTCATTGTATCGTCTGAAAGCAATAGAAAACATTGCGTATACAATATTTTAAGGTCAAAACGCGCAAATAATTGCGAAACAACCCAAAGAAATTGTGCATTTTTTTCTTCTTTAATTAATTACTTGAAAATAGAACTAAATTACACAGTTTTTTTTTAAATATTCTACAAAGTTACAAATAAATGTGAGCACATGTGTAATTTGCGCAGATGAATTAATCAGAGTGCGGTGAATATGAAAATATGCACGAGCTTTCAGTTTTCAAAAAATTTCGCTCTGATTAAACCTGAAAGGGATTAATGCTTGCATTGATGTTAATATTCCCTTTTTTTAAACAGGAAAATCGCTTTGAAATGTTAACAAATTCGAGTTTTCAATCAAAAAAAAAATAATTTACTCTAGCATTCACTTCATTTTCTCATTGAAAAACTCACATAATGTATTAAATTAAATAAAATTAAATTTTTCAATAATCAAAATATTTAGATTTACATTTTTTTTTATGTAAAATAACTTTTAAAAACTTTTCTAATTATGAATTATTAATTAATTTTTTTTGTTTAATTTAGACTATAATGATTGTGAAACAGTTACTTAGTAGAATTCTGAAAAATAATACAATAAATTCGACTAAATTATTATTGAAATGGAAAACGTTTACAACTTTTTTTTTTAATTAAATTCAAAAGATTGATTGAAAATATTTAAAAGAACTTCAAACGATTCAATAACGGAGCGGAAGTGAGCAAGTCTGCTGTTAATACTGAAATTATACAATCTAATTGCTTTAATGTCAATATTGAGTTTCGTTTCCATTGAAGCATTCATCATTAAATGTGCGCTTCAACGAATCAATTTACCAACTCTGCTGACAATTTCACTCCAATTGCTGCAAATCCAAAGGAAAAAGAAGTCATAGTTTCAATATGATTGTGTGCAATGATTGAATATCGTTTTGTACGATCAATTTGATGTATTTAATTTGTATCGAATTTAGAGAATTAATTCTCTTAAATCTGAAGAAGTGTTAAAAGCTTTTCATTGTATCCTCTTGAAAGTCATAGAAAACATTACTTATACAATATTTTAAGGTCAAAATGTGCAAATAATTAAAAGGCAAAACGACCCAAAAATAGAACTAAATTCATTAAAAATTCCTAAATTACACAGTTTTTTTTAATTTTCTACAAAGTTACAAATAAATGTGAGCACATGTGTAATTTACGTAGATGAATTAATCAGAGTGTGGTGAATATGAAAATATGCACGAGCTTTCAGTTTTCAAAAAATTTCGCTCTGATTAAACCTGAAAGGGATTAATGCTTGCATTGATGTTAATATTCCCTTTTTTTACAGGGAAATTGCTTTGAAATGTTAACAAATTCGAGTTTTCAATCAAACAAAAATGTATTTGCTCTAGTATTCGCTCCAATTTTCTAATTGAAAAACTCACTTAAAGGATTTAAAATTGAATTATGGAAAAATCAAGTTCGTTTTTCAATAATCAAAATATTATTTAGCTAAAATAATTGAAAAAGAAAAGTTTCATTCACTAATTATGACTTATTAATGAAGTTTTTTGTTTCATTTAGTTTATAATGAATGTCAAATAGTTAGTTAGTTGAATACCGAAGAATAGTACAAAACATTCGACTAAATTATTATTGAAATGGAAAACGTTTACAACTTTTTTTTTTAATTAAACTCAGAAGATTGATTGAAGATATTTATAAGAACTTCAAACGATTCAATAACGGAGCGGAAGTGAGCAAGTCTGCTGTTAATACAGAAATTATACAGTCTAATTGCTTTAATGTCAATATTGAGTTTCGTTTCTATTGAAGCATTCATCATTAAATTTGCGCTTCAACGAATCAATTTCCCAACTCTGCTGACAATTTCACTCCGATTGCTGCAAAAGAAGTCATAGTTTCAATAAGATTACGTGCTGTAATTGAATTATATTCAATTTGATGTATTTGTATCGAATTTAGTGATTTAATTCAGATGCAGATTTTCGGACGTTTATGAAAATCTGAGCCGAATTTCGATTTAATTAATGTGTTCGTTGCATAATGCAATGATCCGACCGATGGAATTAACATTGACATGGATGTTTTATGCAGACATTTTAATGGACATTGTCGGTTTTGAACGATATCCGTTCCAGCGATTTAATTGCCATGCGCATTTTAATGAGAATCTGTTAGTTTAATTAAATAGAAACAGAAACAGATGCGAATGTAGATTTCATCTAATTATATTTAAATGTAATCTTTAAATAAGAAATTCACTGTTCCAACTATGAATGATTTTGTTGTTAGAATTTTTTCAAAGTTTTTCTTTCATTTTTACAATATATTTAAAGCGTAGTTTATTTTTAATATTTATGTTTAAATTCTGCTATTTTTATAAAGAAAACTTATAAATTACAGAGAAAATAATTAGCAAAGTTATCATTAAAAAATTGTATCAAAATAGTGAATTTTTACTATATTAACACATAAAATTAAAAATTAAACTAATTTGTATTAATTATCCAAACTTTATTTATAAATACGTCTACAATTTAAGTAGATTTAAGACATAAATTGGAATATTTTCGATCGTATAAAAGTAACAGTTTTATAGGAAATGATTGATGCGAATATAAAGAATTTCTTGATGTGAAGTGTGCTATTTATATATACAATTTGGACTTTGAATCGAAACGATTTTTCTTCAACTGAAATAACAAAATAAATAAAAGAAACTATTATTTTGGATGGCGTTGAAAGACGCGAAAGATTCTTCGGATCAAAAGGGATAAAAAAAAACCGACCTGTCACATCTAATTAAGTCTTGAGCAACGGAGCGAGACCGTAAAAATAGGAACAATTCTTCAGGAAAGAAAAAAGGTATTATAAATAGTCTCATTTCCGAAGAGAATATTGGTCTTTATTTAGACGGACGTTTACATACCGAATTTTACATACCAAAAATAAAGAAATCGTCTGTTTTTCGTTTCCTTATTTTTATATCGCTCCATTACCTATTTTCTCTCTAAAAGTATTTTAGTGAATTTCCCCAAGTAATCATTACCGTCGCTGTTTGCTTCCTCTTCGACGTATTTACATTCTTCCGAACGAATCTGCATTTTCACGAAGCGGTTTTCCGCATTCGTTTTCTTTCTCTTTTTCAATGGTATTCTCTCAGGACCTCAGCACATCAATTGTTTCAGTCCAGATCCTTTCGGTGGAAGCGCAGAGAAAACACGTGGAAAAGTAAACATCTCTCGGCGAAAGGAACAAAATCATTTTTTACTCTCCGCATCCTGACAACTTAAGTGCTTTAATTTAAAGCACTTTGAGCGCTATTTATTTATAAATCTAAATATTTAAGCTCGTGGCCTACTTTCTTTCCAGCAAAAACGTTTACCAATTTCACTTATTCCATTTGATTGATTCTGATTAACTTCTAAAATTAAGTTATAGAAGAAAGTGTATGAAACTAAATGTATAATTACTTGAATTTCATTAGTTAGTAATTACTTCCCGAGAGGAATGTCTCATGAATATGTGATGGGGAAACGGTTTGATTGATGAAAAGTAACGTTACTTAAGGAAGATTTTCTTGTATCGAGTTTGTCGGATCTTTGGAAGGAGAAGGCAGGAAGTAAATGAAATATTTATTTAGTAACTTTAGGGTAGTAGATATACCTTCCTCCTCCTCCTCCTCCTTGTACTCTTCCATCCACATCTTATATGATTGATGCTACGGACCTTTCATCCTGCGTGTGTATTTACTCCGGAACTAAGTTTTGGCATCCCACCAGGGACTCAGCATCATCCCTCTCCACCCATTCTCACACTACTCCCTACGGAAATATTGACTCTACCAATCGGCAAATAACTAGACACAACCGAGAAAATAAATGATGCCGCTGCCCAACAAGATACACCACCTGCTCTAACGATTTCGATTAATTAAACTAAACGCGAACGATCTCTTCCTTGAATCCCAGCAAAGACGTCTCAGTTGTATGTAATCAATTATTGTAATTAATGAAACATACAAACGTTAATTAATGTTATGATGATATATTGAAGAAATTTGTTGGATGAGTTGTAATTAATTCAAGTTTTGAGAGATTAGAATTAAGAAATTATTGAAAATTGGAGAAATTGTTATAAATAAATATATAATTAAAGACATTCAACTAGTTTTCACGATCTTAAGATGGATGAAAGTTAAATTATTGTTACTATCATTATGTTTCCTTTATTTGTAGAATAAAGAAATTATTGTAAATTGGAGAAAATCTTTGAAGAAATTGTAATAAGTAAATATATAATTAAAGACAATCAACTAGTTTTCAAGATCTTTCGTTAGATTCAACAAAATTTTAATATGTATTGTAGAAAGTTAAATTATTGTTTATATCATTATGTTTCCTTTATTTGTAGAATAAAGAAATTATTGCAAATTGGAGAAAATCTTTGAAGAAGTTGTAATAAGTAAATATATAATTAAAGACAATCAACTAGTTTTCAAGAACTTACGATGGATTTACGAAAATTTGAAGATAAATTGAAGAAAGTAAAATTATTGTTGATATCATTATGTTTCCTTTATTTGTAGAATAAAGAAATTATTGTAAATTGGAGAAAATCTTTGAAGAAATTGTAATAAGTAAATATATAATTAAAGACAATCAACTAGTTTTCAAGATCTTTCGTTAGATTCAACAAAATTTTAATATGTATTGTAGAAAGTTAAATTATTGTTTATATCATTATGTTTCCTTAATTATAGAATAAAGAAACTATTGCAAATTGGAGAAAATCTTTGGAGAAGTTGTAATAAGTAAATGTATAATTAAAGACAATCAACTAGTTCTCAAGATCTTACGATGGATTTAAGAAAATTTGAAGATAATTTGTAGAAAGTAAAATTATTGTTGAAATTTCTAGAATTATTTGTAAGTGAAAAAGTTATTGTTGTTTAGAATTGATTAGTTTTTCAGTTGATGCAGTTCATCAATTTTCAAAATATTTCTATAGATTTGTAAGTGTAGTTGTAATGAGTGAAATTTATAGTTGTTTTGAATGGATCCTGTTCTCTGTATATTCAGGTTAATCGGCTTTGTTACGAAATGGGTTTAGGGTAAAAATAGAATCAGTATTCCATCGTTAAGTAAATGGAATTCCTTGTAGTGAAGCAGCATTAGGAAAAAGACGTAATTCACTCTTGGGTAAGAGTGTAGAGATCATGGGATGATAATATCCTGGGAGCCTATCGAAATGCTACAGTTTCAGGAAGTTCTAATAATTAATGTTATTGTTAAAGAGTGGAGTTACGGTCGTAATGAATTTGCCGCCGAGGTCACCCTTCGATTCATCTCTCTCTCTACTTTTCCTCATCCTGTTGGAATCCTTCGCCTTCTCTTCTCTACCAACCGCCACCTAGAAACGGTGAGGAGAGAGGGAGAGTCCTTTTCTCTTGCACACAAGGCCCAATATTCAGAGGAGCACAATGGACCCAGGAGGAACTTTAAATTGATTTCTCGCCCTTGTCGCTTTCACGCCGATGCCGTTTGGTCTTTGGCAGCTCAGTAATCAAACCACTTGACCGTATCTGCAGCCAACACAAGCACCACCAAACCGTCTCTCCTCATTCCTTCATTCCTTCCTTCATCCATCGACCCTCAAAATATCCGCTTCGCTAATTTATTTAACCATTTGTTTTCTCCCACAGCTACGTAATTAATGAAATGAAATGTACAAAAAAATTACGAAATTACATCGCTGGAAAAGTGCAGCTGCGAGCTGATTTTTTTTTGTTCAATTCGTTTTTTAATAATTTTCAAACAAACACAAAAAAAAATGTACGTATATTCGGAATAATTCATGCCAAAAGTGCATAAATATGTTGCACGCACGTAAAGCATTCAACACGCCCTGCTTTAAATTCACGTAAAAAAATATATATATAATTTAAAAAAAATGTATATAATAACTCGGCCGGTTTTCCACTACACATTTCTCCTCGCGTACGCCGGATTTTTCATTTTTTCTTTTTCTCTCTTTTTTGGCTTGCGGCGAGGTTTTTCACAGCCGACAACAAAGGGACGAAATTCCGACAATATCGTCGATAATTTCATGAATTATTGATACAATCCCACCTCGATGATTTACTTTCACACAGCGCGCGACTGCTTTGTTTCAATTATTTATTTTATTGCTTCAAATAAATCAGTCAAAATCAGTTTATTTTTTTTGATCAATTAATTGTTATTTCTAGTTATAATTACTGAAAATATTCAAATTTCTAACAAAATAAATATACTTTCAGTAAGTTTCAGTAAAAATATTGTTAAATAAATCAAATTTTCAAAGGAAATCTATCAAATAACAGAGATATGATTGAAATTCATAACACATCACGTTTTTCTGTTCCAATATACATATTTCATTTCACATTATTCTCTCTGCATATTTGCAAGGAAATGAATATATATATATATATATATTCAACTTTTGGGACAGCGAATTATAAATGATTCATCCCATAATGCAGTACAACAGTTAATTATGCATAAACTTTGCTGCGAATCTCATATTTGGATCGTGAAACTCCGGATTCCATTATATAATATATATATAAACAGACAAAAATAAGATATTAAGAGGTTTGAAATGAACAACAAGATGACGGTTTTCAAGACAGAAGTTACGCAAGAAATGAACAGCGAAACAGACTCTAATTGCATTCGTTGTATTTCCGTTTTCCATCATCCATTTTCATGCAAATTTCGAGCGCTCGCTTTTCCTCGACCTCTTCCATTCAAATTAATCGAACATTTACGACTGTCTCTATTCAGTTATTTAAATCCTGCAATGACTTTCCTATTTTCAGTTTCAGTTTATTCGATTCAAACGTAAACGCAGCAGCAACAAACAGTTTTACAGTTTCAAAGAACCATTGCAAACTCGCAAATTGTTTGTTGCTTCAATTAAACCCAGACATTTAAAAAGTTTTTTTTTGTTTTTTGGATATTTTTAGAACTTAATTCAACAAGTAATGACAACAATTTTTAATTATCTATTAACGTTGAATAATACTTGGTAATTACGATTGATGCATGACTGGGAATAACAACAATCAAAATTTCTTAGTAATTAGTAATTTCTTAGTTTATTAATAATAGTTCTTAGCTACTGTCATTAAGGGTACAGTAGTTACCATAGCAACCAAAACATTTGTTTATTAATAATTGATAATTTAAAGAGAATGTTAAATTTTTAATTGTTAATTCAACAAATAATTACAATAATTATCTATTAACATAATTGATAATCACGATTGATGCATGACTACAAATAACAATCATCAATATTGCTTAGTAACTATCAGACGTCCTTAGTAACCATAACAAGCAATAATAGTTCTTAGCTACTGTCATCAAGGATACTGTTACCATAGCAACCAAAATATTTTTTTTATTAATAAATAATAATTTAAAGAGAATGTTAAATTTTGAATTGTTAAGGATATAAATGAAATACAAATAATGAAATAGTAGGACGAAATGGAAGAGGAGATTTTAATTAATATCTGCTCTCCTTTGCTTTCCATTCGAAAAGACAAAGTTAATAATTATTCACATTCACAATTAGCGCAGTAATATGCCCGGATTATTTGCGTCGCTCAAATATTTGTGCTTTAATGAAATCCCACTACGATTATTGCTGCTGTCCAAGAGCTCGTGAATATTATTAGCATCGTGTAGCTGTTACATATAAACATCTAATATACACGATGGAAAATTATTCAAATATTTCTTAAGAGTATGCCGGTGAAATTACTTTCGGTGTGTATACATATAAGTTTTGCACTTACCCAATTGTTCTTGCAACCAATTATTTTACGTAATAGAAAATTTCAATGAACTTTGTTTACTTTCGAAATTACTTTAGTGAATTTCATACAATATAATTATTATAATACAAATATCAAGGCATGGATGCTTATAGTCCGTACTATTCTAAATCATAGACTCTTTAATGATATAACGCATTTAGTTACTGGAGTGGCGTCTTTAGCAACCGTAGAGCTTTTGTAACAACTGTAAAGCATCGTTAGTAACGAAAGAGCGTTTGTAGCAACCTTAGCAACCGTAAAGCGTCGTTAGCAACCGAAGAGCATCTGTAGCAAAAGTAAAGCATCCTTAGCAACTGTAAAGCGTCGTTAATAACCTAAGAGCATCTGTAGCAACCGTAAAGCGTCGTTAATAACCGAAGAGGGTCTCTAGCAACCGTAAAGCATCCTTAGCAACCGTAAAACGTCGATAATAACCGAAGAGGGTCTGTAGCAACCGTAAAGGATCCTTAGCAACCGCAAAGCATCCTTAGCAACCGTAAAGCATCCTTAGCAACCGTAAAGCGTCGTTAATAACCGAAGAGCGTCCGTAGCAACCGTAAAGCATCCTTAGTGACCATAAAGGGTCGTTAACAACCGAAGAGCGTCTGTAACAACCGTTTCTAAGGACGCTAGCAAATATAAAAACGTCCTTATATTAACTTTACTAAGCGCTCTTGATATTTGCATATTCCATATTGCAAAAACTAACAGCGAACTATTAAATTTCTCGATAAAAGTTCGTTAATTCCGACGCAGTAAACAGTGAATTATTATCCTTTTAATTAAAAAATATTTCTTTTTTTTTCTTTCTTGACCTGCTGCAGCAGTAATAACAACATTTTTAGTATCATTGCTTCCTTAAGCGTGTTATTTACGATCATCGAATGGTGAACTGGACGATCGTATTTTATTATTTCTGCTTAATGCCCGAAGATTAAGTCGCCCGGGGGGAAATTAATGCAGTTATGCTGGAAGGGTCGGTTTTCGATGGTGCTGCGTTCATGGATGCGCTTCATGCGGTATGAAACGGAGACGTGACGACGGTCAAGTCTTTGGTTGCAATTTCGCCTGATATTATTAATTACATAAACAGCGAAACGGTCGAACCGGCCAATTTGTATTCGTTCTGGAATGAATTTATCGTAACGTCTTACCCTCGCATTGAATCTCATGTTTATCAGAGAGAGATATTAGCAAGAAAGTCCGAATCCCGACGCAGTAGATTTAATTTGCAAATCCGATTACGGGAATTCATTCATTTTGTAAACAAGATAAATGGCAAAACGTAAACGATGCTGTTTCNATAACATTGAGAACGAGAAGAGATTTAATTATGTTAAAGTACGTTGTTTACGTTCTTACCAACTTGTAAATAACGTAACGAATTACGGTTTCATTTCCAAAGACAATAACATTACTGAATTGTATATTTAATTATTTCTTATAACTTTTCATTAAGATTTACATTTAAAGTAAAATGATATTAAAATTAAGTCAGAATGAAAATTAAGTTTACAATCTTCAGTTTTGACAATATTATAATAAATAATAATTTAAAGAGAATGTTAAATTTTGAATTGTATATTTTATTATTTCTTATAACTTTTCATTAAGATTTACATTTAAAGTAAAATGATATTAAAATTAAGTCAGAATGAAAATTAAGTTTACAATCTTCAGTTTAACAATATTATTCATGGTTTTGAAATGACAGTGAAATAAATATAATCAGGAGATTCAATTTATAAATTGTAACAATTTGAGTGAGCGAGAGACGCGAAGTGCGCTTACGCCGTCAATTTACTTCACATAATATCAGCCTTAATTAGCATATTCAGACTTTAACTTTTGATTATACTTGTATCCCGCTGCACCCAGGTAATAAGACTTGCATAATGCGCTAGGGATTTAATTATGCTAATATCGCCGGAGGAAATGCAAAGTTTCTTCGTCGCCTGCTGCTCCTTCACACACACACAGTAGTACTATATTATATCTATATATCTATATATACACGTGCAATCCTGCCAACTGCACACATGACAACCTCCTCGTAAATTTATCAATCAGGATGCGCGCAAATTGCCTGACTCGTCTTTTCCTCATCACATTTTCCTCATTGTCGCGCAAGCCTCTTTCGCTAATTACCAATCAACGGTTAACTGAATTTTGGCGTTCCGCAACACGAATTCCTTCCACAAAAGTTCAAAACAAATCCGGAAGGAACACATTGATTCAACATAAAGAAAAAATGGACTAATTAATGATATACAAGGGAAATCGTGTCGCCCGTCTCAAACAGCTGTGTGCGCAACCAAATAATGAGGCTTATATACAATATTCGAAAATGTAATTAATGTTCATGCTTCCAAAAACAAAAACACGTACTAATCAATTAATGTTTCCGCAGCCTTTTCGATTAAATTATATTTTTTTTCCTCTATATGTATGTAATTATGACATAATTTCCCTTTTTTCTGGTTTCGTAACAAATTTTTTTAAAACTTGTAGTAAGCAATGATGACTCAATATTCTCGACACAGCCATGGCATTCAAGCCCAGTTCATCACCTACCATTTCCTGTGTCATTCTTGGATCTTCGTCAATTTTTGACTTCACCAGGACTACATTTGTGTCGTCGGTGAAAGATTTCGAGTGACCATCACGAGATTCATCTTCAACAGAAAAATACCCGGTTTTGAATCTTCGAAACCACTTGGAAATAGTCACAAGAGATGATGCATTTACTCCATATGCATTTTGGCATTCCTGGAACATTGGCATAGACTTGAGTTGACGTCGAAATCCGTAGAGAATGGCAAAACAATTTTATGCAGTGTTGGTGATGGAATTTCTACCAACATTACATAACTAATCTTGCATTTTCTCCTATCCATTCTTACCAATCTTCTTGAAATTTGACATGAAATATCGTTAGACTTTAACTAATTGAGAAACAACTTTTGTTTTTTTCAGAAATGTAGAATAAATATTTAATTTTGATTGCTAATAATTGCTTCAAAAGTTTAGCGTCATAATTGAATTAAAAGTTTTAAGGACTCTGTGGTGGTGTAAACTTGTCGCAGTTACTTCTTTTTTTGTTAGTTTTCTTCGAGGAAAAGTACAGATAATTAATGGTTAACGTTTCAATCACTTTAAAAGCCAGCGAACGGCGTGAGGAGACAAATTACTCAACACTTTATTACCCTTCGCTCTGTCCATTTCCCGGATTCCGTTCTAATTTTCTTCCTCTTCCAAACTCGTAAAAGCCATTCAAACCACACATAGTTTTAGTATTTTAACGCACATTCCGTACTATTTTTTGTATAGTTTTTTTTTTTGTAAATTTTATACTTTAATAATTCAGTATTTCTATGAAAATTTAATTCATAATTAAAGTGAAAGATTAAATTAATTAAAATAAGAATTTCTTAAGAACTTGAAAATATGATTCGTAATTACTGCGAATGATAGATGAGATTAATTTCACCGAAAATTGAATCAAACTCAACATGCTAAAAGTGTCCACATCTCTTCACGTCTATCTATTTTCTTTCAGTAAAAATATTGTGCGACTTCGGCTCGCACTAATAGTAATGAAGTGAGAGATCGAACGCGAACTTTTGAACTCCGTATGTATCTATATAATATCTTCGAACAAAAAAAAAAGTTGCATCCATTCCGAATGGATATTTAAGTAGATAATGAAGTTTTCTCGCCCAACTTTTTTTCCCCATTTCTTGTTTATTTATTTTCTTTTTATTACGTTGGAAAGAGCTTCATGTTTTATGTACAGAATAATCGATTTTCCGCCCATCCGAAAAGCTTCTGTTTGTTCTCTTTCGTGTTTTATATACTTTTTTTCTCTCTCTGTTATTTCTGTATACACATCTAAAATCTCCGAGGGGATTTACGGCGGGCATTTGAAATATGGGATTCTGTTGCATCGGTATGTTAAAATCCGCAAATGCGTAAGTTATAAAGAACGAAACGAAACGAATACAAAAAAAAGTTGTTGGAAAGAATTTCACTTAGGAGAACAACGCGGATTATCAAATTGAAGTTCCGGGTAATAATTGCGGCGTTAAAAGGCTGTGCGAGGATAACGGCATTATTTTATTTTATGAATAAAATATGAAATTTTTTTATGAGGTATTCAAAGTTCCTTCCTTCTTTTCCTTCCTTCCTTCGTTTTCATTTACTTTTTTGTTGCTTTTAAAACTCCTAAATTAACGTAACAAAATATTGGTTCACATAATGCAAATTTGCATCAAATTATTACGTTTTCATCAACTTTACATTTTTTATAAATGAAATTTTCTATATTTATTCATATTTTCAAGAATATTTAATGTACCCTAAAGAATTGCTGACAATTTTATTAAATTCGACTGAAAACTAATATTTTTTAAGTTTTATTAAAAAAGAAATTAAATCTAATTACTCAAAAAGTAATGTAGGTAGAATAAATCTTAAACTTAGGTATTAAAGATAAAATTACAGAAAATCTAAAGAATTTACTATTACTTATATAGTTATACATAATACCAACCTTTATATTTTTTTAAAATTTCAATAAATATAATTTTAAACCGAGAAAAATCGTTACGTTTTAATTATTTAATTACTCAAAAATTAATATACCTAAATTAGTTTTTAAATTTGGTTATTAAAGAAGAAATTACAGCAAATCTAAAGAATCTACTATAATTTATGTAGTTTTGATGGTATTCACGTATTTGAACAAAATTTGAACAAAACATACAATTTTTATGAGTTTCATTATGTTTTAATAAATTACTCACAAACTAAAGTAGGCAGAATATATGTTGAAATTGCATAATAAAAAATGAATTGCAGAGAATCCAAAGAGTCTACTGTGATTAATGTGGCCTTAAAAGTATTTACTTTAATACATTTTCAAAGTTGAAGAAATAAAATTTAAAACTTTATAAAATAAGTTTCCTTACATTTTACTTAAATACTCAAAAACTCATAAAATTAGAATAGATATTACAATTGTATATTAAAAAACAAATTACAGAGAATCCAAAAAGCCTACTACGATTTTTGTGTTCTTAAAACTATTCAACTATTTGAAGAAACAAAATTTGCTCTGAAAAAATTTATTTTCTTTACGTTTTCCTTAATAACTCAAAAAGTAATAAAGATAGAATACATATTAAACTTGTATATGGAAGAAGAAATTATAGGGAATTAAACGAGTATAGAATTAAAAGTATATTCACGTAATAAATTATCAAAAAAATGGCAAAATTTGAAACCTAAAAAAAAACGGAAATTGTTTAAATTTCGATTCATTTTTCTTGTTTTCAAGAGATTTACCAATCTACCAGTCAATAATCCGTTAATCCGAAACAAATGTAACCGTTCGATCGTAAAGTTTCGTTTGAATAACAAACAAACCAGAAAAAAAAAATAGTTTACGTGGGGGAGAAAATCCGATAACGTTGATCCTCGCCAAAACCGGAAACCCAAATATATACAACAACAACAACATTAAACCTTGCATTGATCAAGTAGCGACCCTTCAATTTCCAATTAGTTCAGCGCCTCTCGATTTTCGCAACGTTTCACGCTTTGTCCCCTCTCGGATTTTTCAGTTTTGCATCCGGAGTGGAAATTAAATACGCGAATAAACGCAAATATCGAGCACGCAGATGCAGTAAGAAATTAAAATGTGACAATAAAAGCAAGGATTTAATTTGATTACATGCAAACACGTTGCTGCATCCTTGAAAAGATCGTTTCGTCCACCCGAAAAACAGGGTCAATCCGGTCCATGTTTATATGGCCCGGAAACCGCTGACTAAATTAAATAAACCCACCAAAACCATCCGCCGTATAATTGTGCTGCGACCCCCCAAAATGGAAACGGCCGCATTACGTTTGTTACTCTTTAATTGCACTCTCGGACCTCACTAATATCGCGTTACGCAATTAGTTTTACTATACCAAACGCATTTTGCATTATATAATTCGCATAGGTACGCCATTAAGTTCTATGTGTGTGCACTAAATTTGTCGAAACACGTTTCGTCCCTCGATCGATCTGCTTCGTTCCGTGAGGAAACTGTACAAAAGATTGTTTGTAACGAAATTTATATTTCACACGATACAATTAATTCGCGTTTCGTGTGTTTCTGCACGTACTTTTTGTCCATTTCAAACCGCATGAATGGATGAAATATGCGGGAATTATGCGGCCAAACCTACAAAAGTTTCTCTCGTTACTCCTTACGCCTTTTCTTTCTAAAATCCATTCTTGAAAACACCATTGATAAAAAATTTTGAATGTTGCGTAATTCGGATTAATTCCAGCTGCTGCGATGTCGAGTTGAAACAATGGTCGGTCGTTATGTCCGCTGCGGATCCTCCGTTTGTTATTGCTATTAAGATTGCATTCAATTCTCGTCCATGGCGTGTATTTCCCGGAGAGCAGAGCATTTCCATCGATGGTAATCCGAATTTCCACTGCCGCTCGCTGAATACAATTCGCGACTCTTTGTATTCAACTTAACGTTTGATTTGTTATTTTTCTGCTTTGAAAACTTCCAAGTATTCATCAAAAAAAACTCATTCATATTCATTGAAAAAGAAAACTTTAATTTGCACATTTATGTTTTATTTAATTACTCAATAACTAATGAAGACAAAATTAATCTCCAATATGTATATTACAGAAGAAATTATAGATAATCTAAAGAGTATACTATGATTTATGTGGTATTGACGATTTTCACATAATAAGTTATCAAATTTGAAGAAATAAATTTTAAACCTCGAAAAATGTTAGTCTTTACATTTTATTTAATTACTCATATACTAATAAAGATAGAATAAATCTGGAATATGTATATTAAAGAAGAACTTATAAAGAATTTAAAGAGTATATTATGATTTATGTGGTATTGATGATCTTTACATAATAAGTAATCAAATTTGAAGAAATAAATTTTAAACTTGGAAAAATGTTAGTCTTTACATTTTATTTAATTACTCATATACTAATAAAGATAGAATAAATCTAAAGAGTATACTATGATTTATGTGATATTGATGATCATTACATAATAAGCTATCAAATATGAAGAAATAAATTTTAAACTTCAAAAAATGTTAGTCTTTGCCTTCTATTTAATTATTCATTTACTAGAATAAAGGTAGAATAAATCTGGAATATGTATATTAATGAAGAACTTCTAGAGAATCTAAAGAGTATACTATGATTTATGTGGTATTGATGATCTTTACATAATAAGTTATCAAATTTGAAGAAATAAATTTTAAACCTCGAAAAATGTTAGTCTTTACATTTTATTTAATTACTCATATACTAATAAAGGTAGAATAAATCTGGAACATTTATATTAATGAAGAACTTATAGAGAATCTAAGGAGTGTACTATGATTTATGTGGTATTGATGATTTCCACATAATAAGTTATCAAATTTGAAGAAATAAATTTTAAACTTGGAAAAATGTTAGTCTTTACATTTTATTTAATTACACATAAACTAATAAAGATAGAATAAATCTGGAATATGCATATTAAAGAAATACTTCTAGAGAATCTAAAGAGTGTACTATGATTTATGTGATATTGATGATTTTTACATAATAAGTAATCAAATTTGAAGAAATAAATTTTAAACTTTGAAAAATGTTAGTCTTTACATTTTATTTAATTACTCATATACTAATAAAGATAGAATAAATCTGGAATATGTATATTAATGAAGAACTTATAGAGAATCTAAAGAGTATACTATGATTCATGTGGTATTGACGATCTTTACATAATAAGTAATCAATTTTGAAGAAATAAATTTTAAAATTCGAAAAATGTTAGTCTTTACATTTTATTTAATTAATCATATACTAATGAAGATAGAATAAATCTGGAATATATATATTAATGAAAAACTTATAGTGAATCTAAAGAGTATACTATGATTTATGTGATATTGATGATCTTCACATAATAAGTAGTCAAATTTGAAGAAATAAATTTTAAACTTCGAAAAATGTTAGTCTTTACATTTTATTTAATTACTCATATACTAATAAAGATAGAATAAATCTGAAATATGTATATTAAAGAAGAACTTCTAGAGAATCTAACGAGTATACTATGATTTATGTGGTATTGATGATCTTCACATAATAAGTTATCAAATTTGAACAATTGAAGCCTCGAAAAAATGAGTAAATTAATTATTAAAACCAATGAAGATAGAGTTGATTTGTATATTAAACTAAAAAAAAGTACAGATAATCTAAGTATTTTAATTATTCTTACAAATGAAGTTTATTAATATTTGAATATATGAAACAACAGTTGATACCACTAAAATTCTAAACGTAAGTTTCATAATTGTATCCTGGAAATGGTAAGACCTTAAATTTCCATTTTCAATGAGCAAGTAAAGTAGTAGACGTAATGAAATATTGCACAATGAAGTTTATTTGGGGAAAATGGTATTTGCAGCGTCTCGACGAATATTTCTCGAATGCAATTGTTAGAATCGAGACGTGCCTCAAGTTTTCTTCTATTTGCAACTTTAACCCGAAGACGAAACACAGGAACGTCGTCGACATTCAATTATCGCAGAAACAAATGATCGCTTCTCTCTCTTTCTATCTTCACTTCTCTTTTGCCGAGACAACGTTTCGAGACGCTCCAGCTAATAATGCGAAACCCGAGTCATTAGCTGGTGCAAACGTTTATGCAATAATATCTGTCAGAAGTGCAGTTCGTCAACAAATTCCTCTAGAAACAGTGGAATTTCTTTTACAATTCAAACGCTCTTTCAACGTTATTGAAACGATGCATTTCTTAATCAAAAAAATATTTAATTGCAACTGGGTACAATTCATATGCACGTATATATTTGGACTTAATTTTGCAACTTTCTTGGAGAAAAACGTATATTTTCCCATTGAATTGGCTCTAGGGCAATATCTTAAATGGCTTTGAAAACTTCACGAAAAGTTTAGCAATCAGTCGTCGATTATAATGGACTTAGGGTAATAAAAAATATATAAAAAAGGGAACGCATTAACAGATTGCATGAATATGCAAGAAAGTGCGCTTTCTTTCTATACTCCTTTGTTCTTTTACGTTCGCTTGGATCCTAACGAATGGATAAGAAAAGAAGAGAAAAGAGGATTTGAAAGCTTCGAAATCGTTTCCTTCAGGACTAAACAAGTCAAAGGAATAGCAACTGGAAAAGTTCTTCGTATCCTTCCCATTATTATCATTATAACTATATATTATGCATTAGAGCTGTTCGCTGATGTAATCCAAGCAATAGTAATTTTATTGCATAAAACTACACTTCTCTGCTGAACGTTTAAATTTTAAAATCTTCATCTCCTTCCTTCTCTCCATCGGATAAGATAAGTGCTTCTCCCGTTGATTCTACAGCTTTCGAGGACTCTCCCGAAAACCCTGTGTATAATTCGATTCAATTCAGCCGGCATTTCGGGTCTTTCCATTCATCGCTAAGAAACCGCTGATTTCTAAAGTGTAATTATCGAATGCGACGCTTTCCTTTACAAATAATTAATTTCACATCAAATCTTACTACATTCCATTTCAAACACTCACAAATATACCCAAAAACTTTACTCAAAATTATCTACATATACAACAGTTTAATTCACTTATTTTCAAATACGCTCGAAACACAATAGAACATTTAGAAATGATTTCAAACTATTGTTTTCACCGATGCAATTTGAAATCGTGCATTTGATAAGCGAAACAGTAAATTGAGTTGAAAACTCTGTTGCAACGAATACCCTAACAACTCCAAGTTTCGTTCCCCAATCCGAATGAGTTCTACATTATTTACGTAATTTCGGAAACCTTTCGTCTTTTGTTATGAATATCGATGGGAAAGTTTCCACCGCCTGCCACGATCCACGTTCATCAACCCCGCACGGAGATATTTTCAATCCGTCTGCTTATTGCAGTTTGTGTGAGTTTTGTTTATCGCATCAAAAACTTTACGTAATAATGCATTCGAATGCTTATGCAGCGTTATTCATTGCCTTCATCAACCTGCGTTCATTTAAATAATTCTTTGTTTTTCAATTTATGCAACATTACAAATACTTTGACAGCTCACAGCAACAAAATGCTACCACCTACAAATCTGCGAGTATACTTAAATTAAAACCTGAATATTTATCTTCAATTCAAGTATAAATATATCTAATTGGCGTTATTAGTTTTTGAGTAAAATGGCAAAAGGTGAAGACACTACATTTTTACAAAATATAATCAAATTAAAGTATTCACTACGCGGTTTTTCGAAGTAATACGATAAAACGTGAAGTCACTTTTTTCCTCTCCAATTCCGCATTTGAAAACGTATGGTAATTGCTTTCGGATGCGCTTATATGAACTCATTTAAAATAAGATATGTTAAGTTTCTCAAAGATATTCAGCGGAATGGATGCGCCGGGTGCCGTGCAGTATCCATGCAAATATATAGACTTTTCGTAATGGAAAACCGCAATAAAACGTGAAATACGGTCGAGTTTATTGTTACTTTCGGAGACCCGTTGCGAGGTAATAATATAGAAATCTGTTTCGAATCCCGTACGAGAGATTCCACGTAATGCGATATGCACTTAGAAGAACGCGCAGTTACATATCATTTGAAATTCAACTTTGCAATCATCATCTTTAAATACGAAACATATTTATGGAAATTATTGTAATTCGAGGATAATAAAGCGTGCAAATACGCACGCTAATTTAGATTTGCGAACGTTATTATTTACGTTGAATAATCAGAGCATAAATATGTTAATATTCATTTGGAATAATATGATATTATTGTGAGTGTGGGAAAAATTACGTGTGCGAATTCCTCTCTAATTAATTAAATCAAATGCGGCGACCTTTTCTGACCGCGTATTTCCCCTCGTCAAATAAAATATATTTAAATTGGATTATTATCTTTACGTCCTTGTGGGAAGTTAAAAACACCTACGTTCGAGGGGGAGAGACGAGCGCAACGTTTGCGAGGGTGAATAAACAACGAGAGAAAATGCAAATGTTGCGTGTTTTTTTTTAGAATTATCTTTTAAACAGAAAGTTGCGTCGTTCGTATCTTGAAGATATCGTCATTCAAACAGGTAATGGAAAGAGCGAAAAACCTTGTTGATGCTGCATGTTTGAAACGGTTTTTATTGTTGTTTGTTTCGTCCTGTTTGCAAGTTCGTTTCATTTTATGCAATCCTTTATTTCCCGGAAGTGCTATTACGTTTATTTAGAAAAAACGTCCGAAGCTGACTGAGCCCGCATCTGCATGCAGCAAGAATATCATGTTTTCAACATTAATTAAATTGGTCTCCTACTCTTCCTCTCTTTTCCGTTTCATAATCTTCAAAAGCAGAAAACAGAGAGAAGATGGATTGATGTTGCAATAAAGAAATCTGCGTGCCAGGTGCGAACTGCATTTATCAAACTAAATTAGTTTAGTTTGCAAAGTTATGTGTGTAAATATATGTGTGTGTGTGTGTTCCAAAAACGTGGCAAGTTTTCAACTTTGCAGCAGCAGCAGCATGAGGAATTTCCCAGATTAAAGTCGCTTTAAATCCGAAAAGAAAAGAATTATTATCATCTCGCTTAATCATCATAAATCATCATCATAACGTGCAGTCCGTCTTTACACCCATATCTCACGTTTCCTTCTTTTTTATTGCGAACCTAATGCATGCAGCGAATTACATAAGACAAATTATGATGAATCGTGACCCCAAAAAAAGAATATCTGTTAATGGATTTTTATTACAAACATTCGCCAAATGGAATTGAAAAATATATTGCTTCAACTTTGACAACCTATTAAGTGAATACCTGTAAGAGCACAGAAATACTTGTAGATTTGTTTGATTTTCTATTGTTTCTACTTCAATAAACGTATACTAGATTAATTAAATCTTTATTAGTTTTCGAGTAATTAAGTAAAATATAAAGACACTTATTTTACGGTTATTTTTAACATTATAGAAATCAAAGTAATAGCTTTGTATTCCGTTTAGTTTTTTTGTTATCTACATAGATTATGGACTTTATTCTAACTTAATTGTAAATATAATTGTAATTAATTCATTTCTCAAGACTTATTTTTTTTTACTATTTAACAGCCAATTTCTCCAAAACCGCTGTCACTACAAAAATCATTGTAAGTTTGCCTAATTCTTTATAGTTTTCTCTATGATATTCATTAACAAGATCTATACTATCTTCGTTAGTATTTAATACATTTAATTAAATTACAAATGTGTATGTTTTATGGAAATTATCTCAACACGAATCGACAACAAATGCACGAATGCAGATGAACAAGGATTGAGAGTGAGAGAGAACTGGAAATGTCTGGTTTATTATATCGCGATGATCGTCGGAAATGGGTCAGCAATAAAGATTACTTAAACTCGCGGAAAATGTTCCTTGTATATTTCATTAAACGATTTTAATTACTTCGAGTCTGAATCCACAGCTTTCACCGCGTCAGTTTGAAGAGTTCACAACAAAGGTTTTTACTCTTAAAGTTAATTAAATAAATATGTTTCATTTAACAACAAAAAAAAAATTAGATACGTTTCAGTTTCACCGAAAAATTGTTCAGCTTTAAAACATAAAGAGTGAAGCAAGTGCTGAAATCTGCATTTTCTGTGTACCAATTTCCAAGCTTAATCCGAGCAACAACAAAAAAACAAAAACCAGAGGAAATCTTCAACGGTGAATGTTGTTTTTTTCTCTGCGGCCGAAGACTGTTGCGTTTGAACTAATTGCGTCGCTTTGTCTTCATTACGCGGTACATTATTTTCGTTTTCCCCAGTAATTTCCACAAGGGATTAGTGCGATTTCCACGTGTACTTGCTCGGTGCTGGGGGTTACGTAAATGCGCCAACAACACCGCAAATCTGTATGCAAATCCGAAGGAATTTCGTTACACTAATTACATGCGAACTGTATAATGTGGACCAAAGGTGGACTTAGCAATCAATTCCTTGGACCCTCGCTTAATCCGACGGATTATTTGCCCGAATCCATGCAGCATCATTACACAATCAAGTACTTTTTGAAATTTCCTTTCCAAACCTTCTTTATACATAAAAATACATATTATAATGGTTCTGAAACACGAATGAAACATTTTCAACAAATTTTTTTCCCACTCACATTTTTATTTATATAATATTTGGTAAAGGCTTTCATATTCCAACCTCCACCGAAATCTCTAGTATTTTCATTCGAAGAAATTATTCCGTTTCAAATCTTGATTTATTGCCCATCCCTTTGAAGTGTGCTCCTGCTGCCAATTTAGGAATTAGGGACGTCAGCGAACCGGCTGAAAGCAAATATCAAAGCTCGTCTAATTTGGCCAATTCCCGTTGCTACTTACAGAATGGGAGAGAGAAAGAGCAAAAAAAAATGTATATACATACGTATACAATTTTAATTGCGAATTTTAATTCCGATCGACGATAATTAAAGGCGGCTTTAAGAAAACTGTCAGTGTCAGTTTCATTGCGAATTTAATTGGTGCAATTAAAATGTATTTAGTGTTTCGTAACCTAATATAAAATGATTGAATCGCATTTATAGAAAGTTTATTTTAATAATAATTAATAATTTGATGAGATTAGTTTATTTGCATGTTCATAAGATTACATAAACATCAGCGCATTCTATTGACAAGTTTGGAACTATAATTTGTTTGATGATAAAATGCAACTAAATATGTAATTAAAATGTATTTAGTGTTTCATAACTTATTATAAAATGATTGAATCGCATTTATAGAAAGTTTATTTTAATAATAATTAATAATAGGATGAGATTAGTTGATTTGCTTGTTCATAAGATTACATAAACATCAGCGCATTCTATTGACAAGTTTGGAACTATAATTTGTTTGACGATAAAATGCAACTAAATATG
>NW_017096349.1:24941-51157 GCF_001412225.1 Nicrophorus vespilloides
TACATAAACATCAGCGCATTCTATTGACAAGTTTGGAACTATAATTTGTTTGACGATAAAATGCAACTAAATATGCAATTAAAATGTATTTAGTGTTTCGTAACCTATTATAAAATGATTGAATCGCATTTATATAAAGTTTATTTTAATAATAATTAATAATTTGATGAGATTAGTTGATTTGCTTGTTCATAAGATTACATAAACATCAGTATGATGCGCATTCTATTGACAAGTTTGGAACTATAATTTGTTTGACGATAAAATGCAACTATTTAAATTAACTTAAATCATTTTCAGAAAGAAACAAATATTAATTAATATGTAAAACTAATTTGTATGACTTATTTCTAATAAGATTTTCTATTAAATTGAATGAATTTCATATTGACAACTCTGATGCGCCATCTGTTTTTTATTTATTTATAAAGAAAATTGCAACCAAATATACATTAAAATCAATTAATTTACTATCATTTAAATAAACGTATTCTGGCAATTTCACGCACATACAGATACTGAATGTCAATATTAAATTCGGTATAGATTTTTGTCTCTATAGTGCACAACGATAATAATTACGATATTTGCTCGTGCTCGTCTGCTATTTAGAGTAAGCCATGTATGTATGTGTATAGACACAACTGGAATTGATAATTCATGGTGCGCAAACCGTAATTCGACTATGTATTAATATATGTATATATATATATTATTCGCATCGCAGCGAAGAGACTGAGAGAGAGAGAGAGTGAATACGCGATAATCAGACCGAATGAATGTTACGTAACATAATTAATATTTGCCAGTAATCACGCAGTTGCCCGTGAATTTATATTAATTAGTAAACGTGTATTGAAGACTGCCACTTGTTTGTGGATTTTGCTTTGATATGAAAATGCAGGATGAAAACTGTAGGACTAAATTAAAATAAATGTGAATTCTCAAAGGAATAATAAAATTCTAACTGAAAAAAGTATTAGAATTATATTTAAACGTTAAGATTTTTGCTTTAAAATTAATATTTAACAGAGAGAATAACTACAGCTTGAATTCTTAGAGAAAATTCAATAATTTTTACTAAAAAATAATAATTTATTTCTTGATTTATTACTAATACATTTGTGGTTGTACAATATGCTGTAGATTCTATAAATATCAACAGAATAAACAAATTTAATTACTTTTTACAATTATTTAAAAAAAAAGAAATTTAAAAAATAATGGTAACTTGGATTTTTCGTATTTTCATTATTTCACAATAAATAATTGTTTTTTTTTACACAGTTTAATTAAATCGAATTCATTAAATATTGCAAAATTTCTTTTATAAAAGGCATTGAATTTATGCAAAATTTGTAAATTTTTGAAAATTCTTGTTTTTTTAATTGAATTTTTTTTCTTCCAACTTAGAATTTTTCAAATTTTCATAATTTTACATAATTTTTAAATAATAATTAATTTTTTATATATATTTTATAAATATTTCAGTCACGAAACATCACAAAATTTATTTTATTAAAGAGATTTGTATATGAAAACTATTGAAAAATGATTTTGATTTAAGTTGAAATTTTGTTTTTTCCCAATTAAAATCTTTCGTATTTTCATAATTGTCTATACAATTTTATAAAAATTGAAGGAAACAAACATCACAAAATCTGTTTCATTAGAGAGATTTCTATAGAAAAACTATTGACAAATCATTTTTTAAGTTGAAATTTTCATCTTCCAAATTAAAATTTTTCGTATTTTCATAATTTTACATTAAATAAAGAATGTTCTATATATATTTATAAAATCAAAGTCATCAAACATTATAAAATTGGTTTAATTAAAGAGATTGAAATTGCATATGAAAACTATTGAAAAATGATTTTATTTAATTGAATTTTTTTCTTCCAACTTAGAATTTTTCATATTTTCATAATTTTTCATTAAATAAAGAATTTTTTATATAATTTTATAAAAATTGAAGTCAACAGACATCATAAAATTTGTTTTATTAAAGAGATTTGTATATGAAAACTATTGAAAAAAGATTTTTTTTAAGTTGACTTTTTGTTCTTTCAACTTGTAATCTTTGGTATTTTTAAAATTTTTATAATTTCACATTCAATAATTAATTTTCTAATACTTATATCCAATAGAAAATACTATAGATTTTATGTATATTAATGATACATAGTCATGAGTAATTTGAAATTTTCATTTTTTTCATTTTCAAAGTAAATATTAAAATTGTAATTGAAGAAAAAAAATTGGACAAAATTAGGGTAAAAAAAAAGGACAAATGATATTAAAACATTTTAAATTATGAAGTTTATTTAGAAGCAAATATATGGTGGATTTATTCATTAGATAGAATAATTTGTTAGTTGTAATAACATTAATTTATTTTAAGTAATATTAATACATTTTATTAGAAATTTTATATTTTCAAAATTTAATATATTTTTCAATCTAAAACGCGACGTATTCCGTACATTTACTATTAAACTAAATGAATTTTAAATAAAGATGTAATAGTTATTAAATGTGAATATTTCATTGTGATACAAAAAAAAAGTCAACGATTTGTGTGCTGATTTCGTGTATTGATTTAATTTTCAAGTAGGATCTGGCTCTGACGTTGAATCCCGTATTTACTTCTATATGTACGTGTGTATTGATACAACGTATACGTGGAAATAATTTTCCTCGACGATTATTTAAACATTTTCCGCAAACAAAACGATCCGTGTTGTTGCACCGTTCGCAGCATTAAGCGTTTCCGCTCGCGTCGCATGAATAATGCCGAAAATTCCATTTCGAATTCCGCATTTACCCAATTATTTATTCATCAATATATCCCTCGTTTCAATTCACCCCAGCAACAAAAACGAAACCGGATCATTTCAGCGCCCACAAATACATTTATTTGCGAAAACATTCTCTCTCGCAGCTGAAATTTAATAAATACAACATTGTTTAAATTAGTGAGCTCCATTTTATTTACACTCAGTATTTAAACGATTGAAATTACGATAATTTTGTTGCATATTCAATATATTTTGATCGCATACGTTTTCATTATAATTTAATTTTAAACTATGATAAACAAGATTTATTTCACTGTTAATAATTGAATTAAATAAAACGTGATTTTTCTTTAAAAATACACACATTTCACAATATTTACTCTTTAATTCAATGAAAAACTAACATAATTTATTCAACCATAATTATTTTAATTAAGCACAACATTCAAATGAAATAAATTACAATTTTTATTTTTAGTTGAGTTTCATAAAATTTTAATTTCATGAATTTTAATAAAACAAAAATCATTTTTTAATGAATTATATTAGTTTGCAACTCGGGAAACGAAACGCGTATTTTATTTCACATGCATTAATTTTAATTTCTCTATAATGAAATTGGATCCTGAAGCACGTTTTGTTTACTTACGAAAAGTTTACTTTCATTTCATCCTCAAATATACAAATAAACGACACGTTTAAAAAGTTGAATTAATTACTTTAAACTAAGTAATTGGAAGCATTTTTTTGTTACAAGAAAGTACATTTAATTATGTAATTAATCTAAGTATTAATGATCTAGGCCATGACTTAATAAGGGGAAAACTATTGTAAGAACTCCGATTGAAAGGAATTGTTCAAATATTTAATACTATACTACATACAGGTTACTTTCCAGAGCAGTGGAAAGTCGCACAGATTATAATAATAGCTAAACCAGGAAAACCTGCCGAAGACATCAAATCATACAGACCCATAAGTTTTCTACCGATATTATCAAAAGTTATCGAAAGACTTCTTCTTGGAAAGATTATCCATTTAACAGATTATTAATGATGATGAGAAAATTAATGATATTTTAATTAATTTTATTGTATTATTTAAAACAATTCAAATGATTAAACTCATTATAAAATGTTCACCAAAACACTCTGATTTTACGTTAAAAATTCCATTGTGTATAGAATATTGAGGTCGCAGTTTTCATGTGGAATGCACGAAAATGCATTTTTCTCTCTATTTCAATTTCTCTCCGTTCCAGCTGCATTTACAAAAGATCGTCGGAGAACAAAACTACGCGAAATGTATCGTATCTATGAATAATTTAGGGAACGACGTTCTAGACGCTTTTTAAGCGACGAACGTGCAGCGGATTAAAATTGCATCCAGAAGATTTCTTATTTATATTTCATGTCTGAAGGAAAACTTTATTTCCGGTTTTTCGCAGCGACACAAATATCTTCGTAAAGATGATGATGATGATCGTAGAGTAGAAGAACGTTTTAAATTTATTTCCGTAATCAGTTTGAACGATGGCATCAACAGAGAGACTCCAAGTAATGAAATAAAAACACGTTTTATGAGCGATATTAATCTAGAAATCTGCTTTACAATGGAAATATTTTGTGCAGAGAATTGAGAAAGAGCTTTGATATTTCATAGTTTTATTATCCATAATTAATTCAATTGAAAGCATTTGATTTTGGTAAATCCTACTACTTTTTAAATACAATTAATATATATGATAATCACTATGCAAATCAATTATAAAAAATGATGAATATTCAACAGAAATATACATGTATAAAATATCAATTTGCATATTTCTCGGTTTTCACATTTTTCATGCAACTGAAATGCGGACCTAATGAAATATTAATCCTTCGAATGCCCGACTCTCGTTCCTTCACTAGCTTGTAAATATTTCGCATATTGGTTTCGGTCCATTCCGGGATATGAATATGCAAATTCCACATTCCATGTAGTCACTGAATCATCAAATAGCTAAATAGATCAAAAAATAATCAAATAGATTTATGAAATTTTCTTTTTTTATGTCGCTACGTTTTGCTCACTTCCTCGATAACCACGTAAGATAATTAAATGTATAAAGGCATTAATTAAATCTAAAAGTTTCACCTTTCCAATGACCTCACTCAAAGTTTTCTACTGTCATCCGTTCATTTGTTACGAGCTGTCAAAACTGTCATTGCTGAAAAGAACCATCTGTAAAATTGCTTTAATTCTAAGATAACCACTCGTGATAATTACATAATTCAACAAGAATCGCAAACTGGAAATCATCATCTTTCGAATGAGCCCACTGATAAGATTCTAGCAACGTTATTTCGATTTTAAACAATGACTGAAATTTTATTATTTTTTTAAATCAACGAATTTCGATGTCTTTACTTTTTCTTGAGTTACTCGACAACCGCGTGAGTTAATTCGATTATTGAATTCTCAAATTAAAGCTAAAAGTTTCGCCTTTCCAACGACCTCACTCAGAGTCTACTACTCTCATCCGTTCATTCGCTACGAGCTGTCAAAACTGTTGTTGCCGAAAAGAACCATCTGTAAACTTGCTTTAATTCTAAGATAACCACGCATGATAATTATATAATTTAAAAAGAATCGTAAACTGGAAATCATCATCTTTCGAATGAGCCCATTGATAAGATTCTAGCAACGTTATTTCGATTTTAAACAATGACTGAAATTTTATTATTTTTTTATATCGACGAATTTCGATGTCTTTAGTTTTTCTTGAGTTACTCGACAACCGCGTGAGATAATTCGATTATTGAATACTCAAATTAAAGCTGAAAGTATGATACTTTTCAACAAGTCCACTAAAATATTTGAACTTTCATCAGTTTGTCTGCTATGAGTTGTCAAATGTGTCGATACTGATTGAGACCATCTTTAGGTTTTATTTAATTACTGAATAACCAAGCACGATTATTAGTTAAAGAAACATGCATATTAAATACAAATATTTGGGATATATTTATTAACGAAATGTATTATATAATTTATACTAAATAGCGATGCATGAAATTACAATTATTTAATCAATGTATAACAATTTATATCCGATCTCCTTGCGTAATTAGCATCGGAATTGTAGGCACCTAATGACGATAATCTAATTACAATTAGACGCAATCCAAATTGATTCCACTTGTCCGACCTGGCGATTAATTAAGAGACATTCCACCTGCAATTAATAGATCATTAATTCATCAGATAATACGAGTTTCTTTGATCCAAATCTATCGTTTTGAGCTATGAAATGAAGTGGATCAAAGTAAAAATTAACTAAACGTTTCAATTTTAGCATAAAACTTAAAGAATCAAATCGTTTCACAAAAAAAAGAGTTAAATTTTATGTAAATATTGCAAGTGACAAAAGGGAAACATAATGTTTTAATAAGCAATTAAAGGGGCGGGAAGACGAAATTGGAAACGCCAAGAACAGCGTTTTTAATTAAGTCCCAAAGTCGAACTCGTGATGATGGAAGGGGTGCGTGGTTCAAGAGAGAGAGAAAGAGATATTTCAATCCCGTTTCCTCGCTTCATTTCGTTTCGATTTTCGTGAGGCGACGTGGGTTTTGTTTGCAATCAACCCGAATCCAACCGTGATTGGCTCATCGGAAGACGTGCTGCACCTGGACCGCAAATTCCGTTATGCAACCTTAGCTAACCGTCCGGAAATTGATGCAAGGAAGACGACATCCTCTGAGTGGAAGCGGAGTGGATTGGGACATCCATCCGTGAAATTACATAATTATGATCGAATATTCTATTGGAAAACTCCACTTTTTGTTTTTAATACATACTCAATTTTTCATGAAGCTCGAAGGAATATAGTTTTCTGCCGCATTTCGACGGTCATTAAAAATAATTGGAAATAAAACCTAATCCAATTCGATTTCACAAGAATAGATTATGAATTGAAAATGGAAGCATTACTCAATTTCTATAATTACTCCATCGATTTTATTGAAGAATTTCACATTTTACTACAGGGTGACCCAATTGAACTGCAACTTTTCAGAACGCTGTATTTTTTTTATTTGAAATTGGATTTTATTAAACCACAAGCAAAAAAAAGTTGGAAAACAATTACATTTCTTTAATTCAATTCAAATATTGGGCTATTGACACTTGAATTCCTTCACTCATAACTTTTTTTCCAATAAGCTGAGATGCAAATGCTTGTAAACAGTAAAATCAGCTATCATTAGGCGAAATATGGACACAACATTGCGAACGGTTCAAAAGTTATAGCAGTTTTAAGTTGGTTTGGCCACCCTGTATAAAAATATTTCAAAAATATTGCTTTATACATACAAAACTGGTACATAAATATTTTAAATGTTTAAAGTGATTTTCTTCTGAATGCATTTCAATCGCAGCGAGCAAGCGTTTACAAACGTTAAAGAATCTACACATTTATGTTTGGGTGAGTATTTCAGAAAGTATTAGCGACGGGATTCTCAAGATTCCTCTATTTATGTGTGTTCAGCTGGCAGGAGCGCGCAATCCTCGAGCTTAAGAGATATTTGAACGTGAAATAGCTTCGCAAGTTTACCAGACACAAAACGAAGAAAGAATTAAATGAAGTCCTCTTCCTCTGTTTTTCCTTCATCCTCCAACGTTCGATCTTTGCTCCCTTCCAGCGGTTTAAGATTTCAATTTAATTGGTCAATTCAATTCCCCCATTTCTTATTTTTTTTTTGTTGTAAAACTCTCCAATAAGTATCGATTAATTTTCCAGCCAATTTAATCATCGAATTTCTACGTTCGATTTCCCACGAGGTGACTATAGACGAAATACGATATCGTATTATAATTTAACTCATATATTTTTCCTCTTTTCATTTCTTTTCTGCGTATAAATTATGCATTTATTTTGTCTCTGGAATAAATTTCCCAGAGGTCGTACGCGTAATTTTAGGTTTTCGGTTTCCATCATCATTCCGGCGTCTTCGCGGTTTCGCGGTTTTCCTTCACCCTTCGGACTTAATTAAATTTTATCCCGTTGTTTGAAACTGTATTAAGAATAACAATAAGCTCGTATTTCATTTTTGGGGATGGAAAACAGTAGTTATTTAAATTCATGAGATTCACCGTATTCGGTGAATTTATCCGAAACTAATTTTCGAAATTGGTCCAATATGTGCATATGAAAGCTGGAAGTTTAGGAAATATTGCAAGTATTCACATGTAATCTAAAAAGTTTTATATTAATGCAACTAACTTATGTGTCCAATCGACTAAAATATAAAACATTACAATAGATAGTAAACCATATTTATGTATTCTATAAATCCCATTAATAGATAATTAACAAATAAATATATTGTAATTGGATTGAGAATAGAATTAAAATGCTTAAATTTGATAACTTATAGTATTGTCTTTAATTTGCGTATTCGTTAGTTTAATTAGTAAACGATTAATTAAAAAAAAAACATGAAGATATTGCAGCAAATTGAAAAAATGATAAAATAAATGGTTATATTCCTATATATTTGAAGATTTTAATCTACATTTCTAAAGAATGATTCTTTCTCTTTCGTTTGCTATAAAATAAATTAGTTTTGATCAATTAATAAGAAAGTTATTAAGCTTTAATGTGACGGCGGTTTTCGCTAATCGCAACTCAAGTCCCCCCCCCACTAGAATCTCAAAAATGACCTAAAATTTCGATTTGCACCAGGAGACCAGGAGTAGCGAGGAGGTATCTGCGCTCCTAGCAACGGTAGTTCTAATGCAACTGTAGTTCTAATGCAACGGTAGTTCTAATGCTACAGCCACTTACGTTTGTGTGAGTGAGCGAACTGTCATTCTGACAGCAGCTGTCAGTTTGACTTCTACTGTTACTAAGTACAATCAAAGGACTTTATTTGATTTCCTGTTTATTCTACATTGTTATGAATGCAAACTTAATGAAGAACATGTTACATTCCTTCCTTATTCTATATCCTTGTATACAAGAATCTTCTTTTAACAACACATTTTACATCGGGCAAGTACCAGTGCAACATGTTAACAACCATCAATCACTGAAGTTTTTTGTCTTCTAAGAGATATAATTCTACAAATCATTTTTCACACAACAGACTAAAACTGTACCTTCTTATAAGTATTTGCATTAATTGCTAATACTCATAAGGTAAATAGATCAACAATCGAATGGTAAATAAAGTTATTATTTTAGGTGAAGCTGATAGCAACTAGAAGCATGTAAAGTAGAAGTTCCCCAGAAAGTGGAAGGCATTGTTTACTACCATTAGAAGATTTCATTTCGAAGAAGTGGAAACCTTACCTGCTGAATATGACTAAAAATATTACTTTATTAAGGAGTTGTATAACAACTACATGATTATTTGTGACTAGATAATATTTTTGAATGCCAGATGCAGTTAAAATACTGGAAAATTAAAAATGTATATACTCAACAAATCATACATTAAAGTAAGATATCAGAAAGACATTAAAAGTATTTTTATATAGCTATCAATCTATATTTACACTCATTTTATTCTCTGTATATTCAAGGACAATATTTATTTTCAACAATCTTCTACTAACAAGTGCTAAAGAAAATACAAGCCTTTTTCGAAGACAATGTTTTCCACACTGTCATATTTAAAACTTAATTGTGATGAATCTATAATAGCTACAAACATCTATTTATAAACATTTTGATCTCTGCATATTCAAGATTACCATTAATGTCCAACTTTATTCTAGAAGCTGGTGTATATGAAAATCCAGGCAATTTTCGAAAGCGTTACTTTCGCATCTCATATTTGTCAAATACCAAAGTTTGAAACTTAATTCTAAAGAAGCCATTGTAGCTACAACCTATAATTTATTTTTATCTCTGTATATTCAAGATCAATATCCATGTCCAACATTCTTCTAGGTGGTTTAGAAAATACAGGCCATTTTCAAAGACGTTACTTTCCAATCTGCCAAATGTCAAAGTTTGATAATTAATTATGAGGAAACCATTCCAGCTACAAACCTATATTTACATTTATTTTTATTTCTGTATATTCAAGATCAATATCCATGTCCAACATTCTTCTGGGAGCTGGTGGTTAACCTAATATAGGCCATTTTGTTTATCTTGTCTGGCTTGCAATTTATACATGTTCACATATCGTTTTCCTAGGTAGTAGCGGACCTCCCTAGGCCATTTTCAAAGACGTTATTTTCCCATCTGTCAATTGCCAAATACCAAAAGTTTGTTAATTAATTATGAGAAAACCATTGCAGCTACAAACCTATATTTACACCTCTTTTTATCTCTGTATATTCAAGATCAATATCCATGTACAATATTCTTCTGGGAGCTGGTGGTTAACCTATTATAGGCTATTTTCAGAGATGTTATTTTCACATCTGTCAATTGCCAAATACCAAAAGTTTGTTAATTAATTATGAGAAAACCATTGAAGCTACAAACCGATATTTACGTTTATTTTTATCTCTATATATTCAAGATCAACATTCATGTTCAAATTTCTTCTGGGAGCTGGTGGTTGAGAAAATATAAGACATTTTCGAAAACGTTATTATCCCTAGTGTCTGCAACCAAACATACACGCGACTTGTATATTTGGTTGCCTATACTAGAAAAATTTTTAGAACCGAGAAGTTTGAAAATAATTTTAGCGCAAAATTTCGATAATTTTTAGCACCTTACAAAATTTAAATATCTTGGCTAATACGTTTTCAGCGGGTTCATTCAAAAGGTGAGAGTCTCCAATTTACGATTTCTGCTGAATTATACAATTATCTTGTGCGGTTATCCTGAAATTAAATAAAACGTGAAGACTGTCCAGATTAAACTTCGACACTTTTGATAGCTCATAGCAAACGAAATGATGACAGCAGAAAGCTGCTAGTGCGCTTGCTGGGAAGATAATACTTTCAGCTTTAATTTGAGTTTTCATTTCGAACTATCAAGAAATTAAAAAAAAAGTGAAACCTGTGCTGCTGATTCTTCATACAAAAGGAAACTCTTTTAGCACATTTACATTTTTGATTTTCTAGTATTTTCACTGCATCTGGTACTTAGGTGTGTTATACTATCTCTAAGGATCATGTAGGAGACAACAACAGTTTCTTGGGTACTGCTGAGTCCTTCTGAAAGGAAAAATACTTTTGGTTGCCTTCTGGAGATTTCATGAACATTTATATTTTTGATTTTCCAGTATATTCACTGCACCTGGTACTCAGGTGTGTTATACTATCTCTATGGATCATGTAGCAAACAATAGTGAATTCATGGGTGCTGCTGAGTGCTTCTGAAAGAAGAAATACTTTTAGATTCTCTCTGGGGATTTGTTGACAATTTATATTTTCGATTTTCCAGCATTTTCACTGCAGCTGGCACTCAGGTGTGTTGTATTTTCTCTAAGAATCATATAGGAAGCAACAATGAATTCATGGGTGCTGCTGAGTCCTCCTGAAAGAAGAAATACTCTTAGTTTCATTCTGGGATTTTGATGAAAATTTTACATTTTTGATTTTCCAGTAATAATATCACAGCACCTGAAAATATTATAGTCTTTAAGGATCAGGGTGATGTCTACAATTCATCAAATTTGTTAGTTATTATTGATCTACTTAAAGAAGTAATGTTTTTGGTCACATTCTGCGGTTAGAGTTGCAACTATTTACAAATGGAAACTGCTACTGCTAGTAAATAATCTCTTCCACTTTCTGAAGAACTCAATCTTTCGAAGTCAACTATACATGTTATCAGCTACACCTAAAATAAAAACAAATGTATCAATCGATTGTTGACAAGTTACTTGTCTTTTTGCCTTTTGGCTAGTAGCAATTAATTATCAAAAACATATATGAAGTCACTGCTTGATTTGTAGAATTTACTGTAGACTCTGATATAGCTTTTCTGAAGACAAATAAGTTAAGTGATCAATGGTTGTTACCATGTTGCACTGGCAAGTTCTGAAGTGAATTGTGATGTTCAAAGAAAAGTTATACATACAAGAAAGTAGAAGAAGGAAGCATGGAGTATGATCTTCATTAATTTTGCATTCATAATAATGTAGAATAAACAGGAAATCCAATAAAGTCATTTGAATGTAATTTGTAACAGTTGATGTCAAACTGACAGCAGCTGTCAGAATGACAGTTCGTTCACTCACACAAACGTAAGTGGCTTTAGCATTAGAACTACCGTTGCATTAGAACTGCAGTTGTATTAGAACTACAGTTGCATTAGAACTACCGTTACTAGGAGCTCAGATACCTCCTCGCTACTCCTGGTCTCCTGGTGCAAATCGGAATTTTCAGCCATTTTCGAAAATGCGTTGCGATTCGCGAAAACCGCGGACACATTAAAGCTTAATAACTTTCTTATTAATAATCCAAACTTAATGTATTTAGTAAGAAATGAAAGAAAAAGAATCACTCTTTAGAACTGTAGCTTTTGATATTAATATAAATATGAAAATAATTATTTATTTAGCGTTTCATTTTATTTGAGCAATATATTCACGTTTTTTTAAATTTAATATGGCTATTGATATTAAATAATTTATCAAATATGGAATTTAAAAAAGACCCCATCTTTGCGCAATGTATTATACAAGAAAATTTACATAATGTTCATTATTTAACCGAGAAATGACTATATGCGATGTCTTCAGAATTTCATGAATTTCTCAAGAAATCCGCTAGATAATTAGATTATCTTATACTGAAATCAAAGCTGAAAGTCTCACATTTCCAACATGCCCACTTTCAGATTTCTGCAGTTCGCAGTTCTTTTGTTATGATTGAAACTAAAGTCCAAACACCTCACGGCCTATAAGTTCCCGAAAAGTTGACCGTAAAGCCGTATAACAAATCAATTATTTTGATTAAAAAAAACATTTTGATGCTGATTGTAAAATTTAGCGAGTATTCATACATTACTATGGTTTTATCAATTTGGCTCTAAATAGCAGAGTTTTCACTTTTTGGTGATTTTCTATAAACTACAACTACAACAAAATGTGTATTTCTTTATAGGCAATAAAATTGAAGTGTACAATCTAGGATTAAACATAAAATATGATTATTAACATAATCGTTGGCGATTTGGTAACGCGTGGACCGAAAATAGCGTGAATACACTCGTCGCGTGGGCGGACGAATTACCTGGCAAAGCACGGAAAACTTGACCTTACGTGTAGTTAGTTGCACACTGCCACATATTATACGAATTAATCGTGATTTTTATGGGTCTCGTGATTACAAATATTAAATAAAAAAATAATGTCATATAACCGAACATTGAGTTGAAAAATAGTGTAATTGCTTTGACGCGATAATTGATGGACGCGAGGGTCGAAATTTGAAATTGATTATGACGGAAACCGGAAAAAGGGCTAAGAATATATATATATTTCATGAACTAGTCATTTTCTTTCAGTCTAAATCTCCATCTGTTCGCAATTTTCGTGCGCCGCCTAATTGAATCCTTTCTGCGATATCCTCTAAAAACTGGCGATTAATTGCCAATTAAAATGTCCGGCTATATAATAATTCGCATGTATCGACCCGCATCCACCCATCATTCGTCCTCTTCGGTCCTAGACTGGAATATCGAGCACACACACACGCCATTAATGCCTATATCATCGCTCCTCGCCCTCTCGATGTGCAAATTGGTTTCAATTGAAGTCGTTTCTCTTCGCATGTGTGCGCCGTTTTAATGGGCGATTAAAAGTTTTTCTTTTTTTTTTAATGTCACAGAAAAGTACGCTGAAGGAGAACCCTCAGAAGAATCGTTGCAGAACAAAAAAAAAATAAAATAGATATCCGATTATATTGGCGATTAAAACTTTGCAAATGTGCACTCGATTGGATCTAAAGAGTGATAAATCGGTAAAGGATTAATGAAATTACCATAGAAATAGGTCTATTTTACATTGCTTTATTGAAGCTGTTCACATTCTAGATTGTGAAAAAAAAAACCATTTGCAGGTCTAACTAGTGATCAGAAATAATAGTTATTACTAAAATACATTACTTCATTCAATCTACAATACTNNTAGAATCAAATTAAGAATAATCCTAATTATGTAGACATTATAACATGTTGCAATTCGATTAGTTTACAAAAATAACCAATTTATTTGATAACTTAGTAAGATTTTTTTTTTAATTTTCCAAATTATAAAACTTTTTATATGTTTTTTTCTTACATCAGAAATGTTCTCATATTGAGTATATTGTGATATAACTGCTTTTAAGCAATGATAAATAATATCTTATATATTACGATTTTTTTATTTGTTTTAACCTCTTCACATTTTATTTAATTACTCGATAACTACGTAGGCTAATTGAGTAATTGAAAATCAGAATTAAAGATAAAACTATTGGCTTTCAAACGATCCTACTTCTAGTTTTATATTACTTCTTGTTTTCTTATAATAATCATGTCAATTAATAAAAAAAAATTATCATGTGTAAATTTGGTTGCATAAACCAATCAAATATATTTTAAATAATTATATATTAATCTTCAATTTAAAATGATTTTTTTAAAATATTTTAAAATTATTTAATAACGAATCACCTATTTCACATCTTTCGATATATTAGTTGTTAATTAATAATTATTAATAAGCGAGATATAACGATATATCAATTTTCTAACATGTCTTCACATTTTACTTAATTATTCAATAATTATCCAAGATAATTATAACATAAAATGCGAATAGTAAAGAAGAGATCATAGCCTATCGAATGAGCCTAATTCTTAATATGTGGGGTTAACTGTTTTCTTATTATAAGCTCTCAAAGTTAGATATAGATATATAAAAAATATTTAATTACATTATGATTACCTACGTCTGTCGAAACTTGTATTTTCCGTACTGATTTGTGCATGAAGTATGCATTAGCATCAGTAACCAATTTATTCTCGTAATTGTTGATAACTTAGTAAAATTTTTTTGAAATTTTCCTAATTATCTTAAGAATTATAAAACTGTTTATATGTTTTTTTACATCAGAAACATTCTCACACTGAGTATATTTTGATATAACTGCTTTTAAGAAATGATAAATAATAACTTATATACTACGATTTTTCAATTTATTTTAACCTCTTCGTATTTTATTTAATTACTCGATTACTACGTAAGCCAATTTAGTAATTGAAAATCAGAATTAAAAATAAAACTATTGGCTTTCTTCTAGTTTTATATTATTCCTTGTTTTTTCCCATAATAATCATGTCAATTAGTGAAAAAAAATGTAACATTTATCATGTGTAAATTTGGTTGCATAAACCAATCAAATATATTTTAAATAATTATATATTAATCTTCAATTTAAAATGATTTTTTTAAAATATTTTAAAATTATTTAATAACGAATCACCTATTTCACATCTTTCGGTATATTAGTTATCAATTAATAATTATTAATAAGCGAGATATAACGATATTTCAATTTTCTAACATGTTTTCGCATTTTACTTAATTATTCAATAATTATCTAAGCTAATTCAATCATAAAATACGATTAATAAAGAAGAGATCATAGCCTATCGAATGAGCCTAATTCTTAATATGTGGTCTTAACTGTTTTCTTGTTATAAACTCTCAAAGTTAGATATAGATATATAAAAAATATTTAATTACATTATGATTACATACGTCTGTCGAAACTTGTATTTTCCGTGCTGATTTGTACATGAAGTATGCATTAGCAGCGAACTTCCACGATTGATAAAGTTAATGTCGGGAAGCGGAGTTCTCGGAATAGTTAATTTCCTTTCGCAGAAATAACTGAAACAAAATGTTAGAGCGCGCGAGACATGCATTTTATTAGATTTCAGCGCAGAAAACGAGCGTCGACATATGCTGAAACATTCACCGAAAACTTTGCATAATAAATGTACGAGTTAATTAGTTCGATTACGGCCTCAGCAATTCCATTACAGAAACACACCATTCTGAAGGCATTTAAACGCGCCGTAGTTACGTAGCTCGAAAGTACACTTCAAAGATCAAGCGATTAGTGGAGACATCAAAATTGAAATCTTTCGAAGCGTTAATAAAACAGTTTGGATACAAGAATGTGTAACATCTCATCAATAAACTCTTAAAATATTACATTTTTCAAATAATAAAAGGTTTGCAAAATATTATAAAGAAAGGAAATATCTTGAAAACAAGAAGTATTTATTATAATTGCGAGCGTTTCTCTGGATTCTCTTCTGTAGATCAGTTCATTCGTTGCGAATCTCTATTAAAAAGTTTTGCTCGGGCCGTGAAACAATGAAGGTTTTCAGCGGAAGTTTTCAGGAGCAAGTTTTTCATCAAATCCCACGCTGCATCGCATGCATTTTTTATCCGTCCCCCATGAATAGTTAATGTTTGTGCACTCTTTTAACTCTCGTCCGAATGGGATGAAGAATGGGTGGAAAAAAAAAGAAGATAGAAGAGAAAGAAACCTCCCCAAGGCGGCGGCGGCTGCAATGCTTAATTTATGTACATATTCTCCCTGTCCACTTATAAATTTCAGTCAATTTACTCAACGCCAGGCCCGAACCATCGATGCTTAAAATATTCTCGATCGGATCGCAATTATTCACGTTTTTAAAAATGAAAACCTAATGGAGTTATCAGCGTCGACGAAGAAGAACGTAATAAAGTTGAAAGTTCAATATTTATTATCCACTTAAAAACACTAGATTTATGAATTACAGTTTAAATTCTACTTTTCGTGTGAGCGCATGCTGAATAGATGCAATGTGCATCTTTCCCAATCCGCATTCTTCTTTATCACAGATCTTTTGATTTCCCACGCGAATAGAAACCGAAGACTCAAACCCTTGTTTCTTATTGAAACACAAAATTTCAGTCGAACCAATGCATGTTGTTAGTTCACAATTCAACAAAAATTGTCTTTTTGCAACGAATTGTTAATTAAAACTTCTTCATTACTAATTCCAATATCAAATATTGATTCAGTACGATTTCAATCTACGATTCCGGATATTCCGGTTGAGGAAACATTGAGGATTGGCAAGTGTATTTGAGTGTAACTAATCACGAAATGTTGAAATTGAAACTGGATATGAGCGATTTTGAACTGACGCAACACGTGCACCTCGGACGATAAGTGACTTAGCGGTTTTGGGAAATGACTGAGCTAAGCGTCATCCGGTGTCCTGTTGATCAAGTACCGGTAATGAATATGAGCGATAAGCGTCGCAAACGGAGTTATTACAATGGGAACTGGGGGATGGTTTATCCATCGGGGGTTGCTCAGGTCACAACTCGAACACCCACATCCATCCCCTGTTTTGTCCACACACACACACATACATACTGCAACCCAATACAAATTCGCGCATGCAATTGAAACCGGAGCGAAATTCGCTACAAGCCATAAATTCCCACTTCCGCCACCGAAACATATGTACGCCGATTGTTCCGTGTTTGTCCTATTCGAATCATCGGCAGAAACATCACCGTGTCTCTCCCTCGTGCACATGGAAAACGCTATAGCTCTTTCTCTGTGTTCCACGTTTTTGTGACCCAGTCCTCTATGTCTTTTCAATTTCGAGGCTATTAATTGCACGCGCGTGCCTTAATTGCATATTAAATTCGAGAGTTTTTTCTCTCTCTATATACGCCTTTGATTTATGCCTGCATGGCTTTTTCATTTGTTTCTATGCCTGCTGTTGTCAAACAGTCAGGAAAGGCTGTCTGCAATTTAATTTCATACAGCTCTAATTTACGTTGAACGATATTTTTTACATTTTATTTGTTTTTTTACAATTTAATAAGTACAGTTACAATAGGTATACTATGAGATCTGTAACTATTAGAGTTTTTCAATTTTTCAAAAAAAAAAAAAAAATGCAGTGTCTTCACGTTTCTTTATATTACTCAACAATAAAGTAAGCTAAACATATATATGTATACTCTAATTAAAGGTAAATTAGCAGTCTTTAATTTAAGTGAACTGCCACGTTTATAACTATTGCCAGTTTCTTGTAATACGCTGTCAAATTTTAAACAATGTTTGTTAAAGCAGTGTCTTAACCTTTCTTTATATTACTCAAGAATAAAGTAAGCTAAATACATATATGAATACTCCAATTAAAGGTAAATTAGCAGTCTTTAATTTAAGTGAACTGCCATGTTTATAGCTATTACCTGTTTTTTGTAATACGCTGTCAAATTTTAAACAACGTTTGTTATAGCTGTAAAAAAATGCAGTGTCTTCACGTTTCTTTATATTACTCAACAATAAAGTAAGCTAAACACATATATGAATACTCTAATTAAAGGTAAATTAGCAGTCGTTAATTTAAGTGAACTGCCACGTTTATAGCTATTGCCAGTTTTTTGTAATAAGCTGTCAAATTTTAAACAATGATTGGTAAAGCAGTGTCTTCACCTTTCTTTATATTACTCAAGAATAAAGTAAGCTAAACACATATATAAATACTCTAATTAAAGGCAAATTAGCAGTCTTTAATATAAGTGAACTGCCACGTTTATAGCTATTACCTGTTTTTTGTAATACGCTGTCAAATTTTAAACAACGTTTGTTATAGCTGTAAAAAAAGCAGTGTCTTCACATTTCTTTATATTACTCAACAATAAAGTAAGGTAACCATATATATGTATACTCTAATTAAAGGCAAATTAGCAGTCTTTAATTTAAGTGAACTGACACGTTTATCGCTATTGCCAGTTTCTTGTAATACGCTGTCAAATTTTATACAATGTTTGTTAAAGCAATAAAAAATGCAGTGTCTTCACGTTGCTTTATATTACTCAACAATAAAGTAAGCTAAACATATATATGTATACTCTAATTAAATGCAAATTAGCAGTCTTTAATTTAAGTAAACTGCCACGTTTATATCTAATACCAGTTTTTTGTAATAAGCTGTCAAATTTTAAACAATGTTTGTTAAAGCTATAAAAAATGCAGTGTCTTCACGTTTCTTTATATTACTCAACAATAAAGTAAGCTAAACATATATATGAATACTCAAATTAAAGGCAAATTAGCAGTCTTTAATTTAAGTGACCTGCCACGTTTATAGCTATTGCCAGTTTTTTGTAATAAGCTGTCAAATTTTACTGAAGTAGAAAGTCTTCAGTTGAATGCTGAAGACATCAAGTTGAAAAGCTCCAAAAAGCCGATTTTGAGGAATGTTTTGAAAGATGGCTCTACTGACTTAAGAAATGTATTAAAATAAATGCAAATTATGTAGAGAAATTAAAAATATTAAAATAAAATTGTTATTATTTTGTTCTTTTCCAGCCTACTTAGCGAACTTTTGTTAGACCCCACATATATCCGCCCATAAATTTCATCGTTTCGCTATGTACAAAATTACTTGCAAATATAATTTGATATTTTCAATGAAACAGATTGTTTAATTATCAGTGACCGTGAGAAATTTGCGTTCATCGCAAAGTTAAACAAACAGCCGCCACGCTGCAAACTGAACCGGAAATTAACTTAATTAAGTTCTGCAACATGCTTTTACCTCATTTCTGTGTGTCGTAGCAGTCGTCTCATCCTCGTGTTTCTCTGCTTCTGAACTCAATCATGGCGAAGAGACGATTTCCGGTTCGCGGAATTGATGCAAAAACGAAATGGCTGTGAAACCTTGGATTCGTGTCTCCTTGATTTTTTTTGTATTCGTTTCATGCTGTGCACAAACACCGACGCTCTGTGTTCATTCATTTATTTGCTTGTTTGTCTTTTTTTTCCCTTCTTCTTTGTAAACCCCATTTCAGACTTGAGCGGCAAATGTTTATTTCGCTTTTCCGCCTCGCCGACTTTATTTATCGTGTAGCACAGGTCACACAAAGTATTACAGTTCACCACGTGGTGGTGTGTGTGTGTGTGTGCACCAATTCACGGTCCAGATAGGCCCATTCCATCCTTCCTCTCCGTCGTAAATCTTCATACGCTAAGACTAAAAGCTAGTCAGGGCAAAAGAAAAAACGGACATTATCACGAAGAAGAAAAAGTAAATAGTTCGCTCGGCGATCGTAAACATGAAAATATGTTGTGTCTTGAAAGCATTTTTTATGAGTTAAAGCCTGGATTAAATAATAATTTTTGTCCCATCATTATATATTTGTTTTTTGTTATAAACGTGAAAAGTTAATAATGCGTTCAGATTATATCGAAACAATTGAGGAGGCGCGATCGATGGATGGGGCTCGAGGCGAAAGGATGCTTGATTTTATGAGGATTTGACACTTTCATCTATAGATTGTTCTTTGTGCGAAAACGGGAAAATCTGGGTTGAAAACGTGAGAGATAGAAAAGTGCACACTCCCCTCTTCGTGTTTTATCTTCGCGCGCGCCCTCTTTTCCCATCCAATGCACAATAATTTACTTTTATTTATCGACGCTAAGTTTCATATAAACAGAGCCGTTAACGCCGCTGCAGTTTCCCCTTTAACAACGAAAAGCGAAGATTTTAGTTGGGCCTCATGAAAAATTCAATAAAAGTGCGCTGCAATTATGGTGGATGCGCCTGGCCCGTTATTTTTCGCTCCCGGCAATCTTTAATAAAAATAACAAAGGCCTTGCATAATGCATCCCCGCTCGCTGCGGCCCCCCATTAAAATCGATTCGCACGTTCATAAACCTGCATACTGAGAGATATATTAAAACATCGTTCATACGAACACGAAATTACGCACGAATTATTGAATCAAATGGAACGCAATCTTATGCAGATTGCAGAGCAATCTGCATACCCAAAGCACTGAATAAATCTTCTGGTTGTTGCTGTTACAATCAGTCTTTGGTTTTGCAGTTTTGGGAATAACGCAATTGGGACAATCGAAAATTGAGCTATAAATCGTGAACCGGTTGACCTAATGCCTAATTGCTATTTGGTGGCGTGTAATCGGAGGGCGGAAGAGAAGAGTCGAGACTAATTAATATATTAATTAGCTGGATATTTGCAGCAGTTTTATTGCAAGCTTCTGAAGGGCACTTGAGGCATTTTCGGCTTCAATTAGCGCGTAAATTGGACGCCGGAAACGGGTCTCCTCGACGAATAGAGTGTGGAAGGAGAAGCGGGACTTCGGCGATGATTAAAGACGATCAATTTTCTTGTGATCACCGGCAAATTAAGACATGCAAAACTAATGCTTAGAAAAATCAATTATTATAATAGCTCACGTTTTAGTTGTTTTTTGAAGAAATGATTTGAATACAGAGGAAATTAGTTCAGAAGACTTAATAATTAAATAAATAATTGATAATAAAGCGAATAAATCTACGTTTTTACATACAAAATAATTCATTTTTTGCATTTAGCAATGTTTGTAGCATTTAACTAAAAACTGAAACAATCTGTGTGTATGCATGCGGTTGGCACAATTTCTCTGTAACGAAACTTATATTCTGGCAGCCGCGATGTTTGGAGATTCCGCACGTTAAGTCCATATGGCAAAAACAAGCAGGTCAAACATCATCCCGCTTTTTCCCTTTACATACGTAATTCCCGCATTTAAACAACAAATCAGTTTTAGATTAGTTTCATGTTTTTTAAAAGTATTTTTTTTTTGTTTGTTTCAGAACATTTGAAGGATGGTAGATGGAAACAGCAGTTGTCCGGAGGAGCCGGTGGCTGTGTACAACATCAGCCTAGGCTTCACCGCAGCCGTTCCCGAATGGGAAGCCCTCCTCACCATCTTCACGCTTACCATGATCATAATCCTGACGGTGATCGGTAACATTTTAGTTATCCTGAGCGTCTTCACGCATAAACCTCTGAGGATTGTACAGAACTTCTTCATCGTATCTCTGGCTGTAGCTGATCTCACCGTGGCCATCCTCGTGCTGCCATTAAACGTAGCGTACTCGATCTTAGGAAGATGGGTTTTCGGTATTCACGTCTGCAAGATGTGGTTAACATCAGATGTAATGTGCTGCACTGCATCGATCCTCAATTTGTGTGCAATAGCTTTAGATAGATTTTGGGCTATAACGGATCCCATAAACTACGCGCAAAAGAGAACTTTGAAGAGAGTTCTTTTGATGATAGCCGGAGTTTGGATTCTCTCATTGATAATAAGCTCACCGCCTTTGATCGGTTGGAACGATTGGCCCGAGCCGGACGTGTTCGAAAAGGAGAGCATCTGCAAACTAACGGAACGACAAGGCTACGTTATTTATTCCTCGCTGGGATCTTTCTTCATTCCTCTCTTCATCATGACCATAGTTTACGTGCAGATCTTCATAGCAACCAGAAGACGGTTGCGGGAAAGGGCGCAGGCTTCGAAGATAAGCGCGATCTTATCGAAGAATCCGGTGAAGAGCAGCAACAAGCATCAGAATCAGGATAGGGAATCGGTGAGCAGCGAAACCAACCACAACGAGACGGAACACGCGATTAACAAGAGCAAGGATAAGAGGGCGAGGAAAGCGAAGAAGAAACGGAAAAGCGAGAACGAAAACAACGAGAAATCCATCTACCTGAAACCTGTACTTGTTAGGGAGGATTCCTTCACCGACAACGCCGATTGCTCTTCCGGATCGCAGCGAAAGAACTCGTTGAACCCGTGCACTTCCGATAAAGACGTAATCCCGAACACCACGAGCACCTCGGTGAAATCCGAGTCGCCGCAATCGAAAATCGTAAGCTGCAAACCAACGCCGCCGCCGGAGATCATCCCGAAGAAACCGGGAGTCGTGTACCAGTTCATCGAAGAGAAGCAGAGGATTTCCTTATCCAAAGAACGCAGAGCCGCTCGAACTTTGGGCATCATAATGGGCGTTTTCGTCGTCTGCTGGCTCCCATTCTTCTTGATGTACGTCATAAATCCGTTCTGCTCGAGCTGCTGTCCTTCCGGCCGCTTGATCAACTTCATAACGTGGCTGGGATACATCAATTCCGCACTGAACCCCATAATCTACACCATCTTCAATTTGGATTTCAGAAGAGCTTTCAAGAAACTACTCGGAATGCGACCTTAAACATTTCACTTAATCTTTAGTTTCAAGACTGATCACTAGTGTGTTTTTATTTATTTAAATTATTTATAATAAACATACACAAAGTAAACAAAACAAAAACAAACAAAAAAACACGAAAACTACATTGTAAATACGACCTGTAATTAATTTGTAAGTTTGTTTTAAGTCGAATTATAAGAATAACGACATTCCAATTAAGAAAAGAAAAAAAAAACGTTTAAGCACAAACAAATTTGTAATTTAGTAATCCGGTTTCTTAGCATTACTGAGCCCAATGTTAAGAAACCGAAAACGAATTAAGAATACTTAAGTAAAAAAAAATATGAAATTAGACGATTAAGACTCTTTAGCGTGTTTAATTTAATTGGATATATATACTTAAGTGTACGTACTTGTAAGGTTACTTATTGGATAGGATATTAAGGCATTGATATTCGTAGTTTGTATTAAACACTAAGGAGTAACGATGTTTCTGTTTTTCGTTCAATTTATTTTTATTTTTTATATATATTCGTATTTACATGATTATTTCGCAACTTTTTATCGACGAATTATATAAATAAATATATATATATTCAATGTTATTTGCTCAAATGATTGAACGATGTGGGGAACGAAGATGATGTACAGATTTTAAATGGTGATGATTGTAATGGAAATGCGGAGCGACGTTTATTTTCTATTGTAGACACTTGTTGGATATTTTATGTAAATAAATAAATAAATCATGTTTTCTTATTTAACATCATTTTTCGTTTGTTTTAAACTTTATCCTTAAAAAACTTAATTAAGGTAAGTATTGTAATTGAAATGCTTAGATCATTAATTGAAACAGTGTAAAATGTATGTAGATTCAGTTCAATTTTGTGGAGGGAAAAAATCTCAGAGAAAACTGTATAGGACCTAAACAAATAGAGCTGTCCTAGTGACGTTCGGCCCATCAATCCATCTCCATAAACACGGACATGATGAAAAGCAAATATTGGTGGTCGGTTTTTGCGCACGAGGAGGGTTGACTTTCCAAAATTCGCAATTTCAATATCGTGTACTAATTATCTGTTCCTGTCGTTCAACATGCAACTCGTGTTTGTTCAGTATTCATTTGTTTAATAAATTCAGTTGTTTATATATACTATTTTGTTTCGTACTATATTCATTTGATTTATATTCAATTGTTTATTCAAATGTTTTGATCATTGCGAAATGATCGATGCGAACGCAAATAATAGGCGAAAAGCAAAATGTTTCCGCTTGATACGAGTAATAAATCAAACAGAGTTTTGTATGGTGTCAACGAGAGATGAATGCGATTTATTATATGTTTATAAAAATAAACGAAAAACAGGCGAGTTTGAAAGAAGCGCAAAATAAAAGAGAGAGATCGAAGACAACTTTGCGTCTATTTAAATAAGATCCTATGCGCCTCGCAGTAGACTTCAAAAGGGATGAAATATTTCCATGATTTATGAACGCATCTTCTGATACCTTTTAACGTTTTTTTCTTCTCTTTCGCGTTGCAAGCAAAGGCTAATTGGATTATTTTGCGGTTGGAAATTTGATGTAATTTTCGAAACCGAACAATTTCGAGAAATACTTGCGGACGAAGTTCGGATCATTAGCAAGTTACCTAGGAACTTTAAAGTTTCAGATGTGATGGTTTGTGATGTGTCCCCGGGAATCCTTCGTCGTCATTCCTTTAGCTAAAATAATTATTTCGCACCTACAGTGCGAATTGCCTTCGTAACCGGTCACCCTCGTTCTCCCTCTTCTCGCATTCATCCCTTCGATCGTTATTATCATTCGCAGCCTCGAGGTATGCAGGTACGAGCCTATTGGTCTCATTTTGCGAATTCCACGTCTTCGCTAAAGCGAAACAACATTTTGGAGAAAAACTGCAGAGTTGGAGAAACACTATTTTCGACTTGCAATTCTCTAATAAACTTAGTTTTTGTATATTCACATACAATTTATTTAATAAGACTTTAGAATGTTTCAATACTTACAATTATTGGTAGAAATTTTGTCGAATAAGGTAAAATAATTAAAATTTTAAGTAAATCAAGTTGGAGAAAGTAAATTTCAATAAAAAAATAGATTTTTATTTATAAATTCAACGCTTTAATTATTATTTAGAAATTATGAAAGTACGAAAAATTCTAATTTGGAAAAACAGAATTTCGACTTAAAAAATCAATTTTCAGTACGTTATACAAATTTAATCTTTTCAATAAAACAAATTTTATAACGATTAATTACTTTGATTTTATAAAACTATATAGAAAATTAATTATTTAATGTGAAATTATGAAAATATATAAAAATTTCAAGTTCAACAAAGCAAATTTTCAAATGCAAAGAAATTCATTTTACAATAGTTTTCATATTTTTTTTTATAAGATTTTCGATTTGATTAAACTGAAAATAGTTCTTTTATTTAAATTTAAAAATTTCTATTAATCGATTTGCAAAACACACAATTTTTAACGTATTAAGTTTTTCGTCAATTTCTTTAAAACCATACAAGCTAATTACATCATCTTTTACTTTAATTAAAGCTGAAAGTTTCACTTTTCTAACGAGCGCTTTTTTTAAAAAAATCTTCTATATAATTACTGTGTTTTTATTTTACTAATGTATTAGAAATGTTTTGTCGTGTCCCGGGATTCAAATATCTCTGGACACTATGGAATATCTCGTAGTTGTAGTTGTATTTTGTTAAATAAGGTAAAATAATTAAAATTTTAACTAAAAGAAGTTGGAGAAAGTAAATTTACAAATTCAACCCATTAATTATTTATTTAACGAGAAATTATGAAAGTATGAAAAATTCTAATTTGGAAAAACAGAATTTCGACTTAAAAAAAAAACAATTTTCAGTATGTTATACAAATTCAATCAATTTATAGCGATTAATTACTTTGATTTTATAAAACTATATAGAAAATTAATTATGTAATGTGAAATTATGAAAATTTATAAAAATTACAAGTTGGACAAAGCAAATTTTCAAATGCAAAGAAATTCATTTTTCAATAGTTTTCATATTTTTTTTATAAGATTTTCGATTTGATTAAACTGAAAACAGTTTTTAATTTAAATTTAAAAATTTCTATTAATCGATTTGCAAAACACACAATTTTTAACGTATTAAGTCAATTTCTTTAAAACCATACAAGCTAATTACATCATCTTACACTTTAATTAAAGCTGAAAGTTTCACTTTTCTAACGAGCGCACTGGTAGCTTCTTTACAAAAATTGTCTATATAATTACTGTGTTTTTATTTTACTAATGTATTAGAAATGTTTTGTCGTGTCCCGGGATTCAAATATCTTTGGACACTATGGAATATCTCGTAGTTGTAGTTGTATTTTGTTA
>NW_017096350.1:0-18480 GCF_001412225.1 Nicrophorus vespilloides
CACCTTCTGGAATATGTTCAGGTGCAGCAGTTTCTTCTTCAGTAGTTAATGGTGCATCAGTTACTACTGGTTCATGAAGTTCATCTTCTGGAATATGTTCAGGTGCAGCAGTTTCTTCTTCAGTGGTAATTGGTGCCTCTGTTTCTACTGGTTCATGAAGTTCACCTTCTGGAATATGTTCAGGTGCTACAGTTCCTTCTTCGGAAATTACAGGTAATTCCGTTTCAACTGGCTCATGTATTTCCTCCTCTGGAATGTGTTCAGGTGCTGATGTTCCTTCTTCGGAAATTATAGGTGCTTCTGTTTCTGCAGGTTCATGTACTTCCTCTTCCGGAATATGTTCAGGTGCAGCAGTCTCTTCTTCAGTGGTAATTGGAGCCTCCGTTTCTACTGGCTCATGAAGTTCACCTTCTGGAATATGTTCTGGAGCTGCAGTTCCTTCTTCGGAAATCACAGGGGTTTCTGTTTCAACAGGTTCGTGAATTTCTTCCTCTGGAATATGTTCAGGTGCTAATGTTCCTTCTTCTGAAATTACAGGCGCTTCTGTTTCTGCTGGTTCATGGATTTCTTCTTCTGGAATATGTTCAGGTGCAGCAGTTTCTTCCTCAGTGGTAATTGGTGCCTCAGTTTCGACTGGTTCATGAAGTTCTTCTTCTGGAATATGTTCAGGTGCTAATGTTCCTTCTTCTGAAATTACAGGCGCTTCTGTTTCTACTGGTTCATGGACTTCTTCCTCTGGAATATGTTCAGGTGCAGCGGTTTCATCTTCAGTTGCAATCGGTGATTCAGTTTCAACAGGTTCATGAAGTTCACCTTCTGGAATATGTTCAGGTGCTGATGTTCCTTCTTCGGAAACTACAGGTGCTTCAGTTTCAACAGGTTCGTGTGCTTCCTCCTCTGGAACGTGTTCAGGAGCCAACGTTTCTTGTTCAACGGTAATAGGTGCCTCAGTTTCTACTGAAACATGTCCAGGTGCTGAAGTTCCTTCTTCGGAAATAACCGGTGCTTCAGTTTCAACAGGTTCATGTATTTTCTCCTGCGGAACACGCTCAGGAGCTGCGGTTTCTTCTTCAGTGATAACCGGTGCCTGTGTTCCTTCTTCTGGAACCACATGCGATTCCGTTTCAATTGGTTCTTGCACTTTGCCCTCTTCGTGGGTGATTGGTGGTTCAGTTTCCAACGGCTCATGTAAAACGGTTTCAGTAACATGTTCACTTTCCGGTGCTAAAGATTCTTCCTCGACGCCGATCGGAGATTCAGTTTCAACAGGTTCATGAAGTTCAGCTTCAGTAACACTGGCCTCCGTAGGTGCAGGTTCGTGCAATTCCTCTTCAGTTTCTGGAATAATTGGAGCTTCAGTCTCGACAGGTTCATGAATTTCTTCTTCAGGGATATGTTCAGGTACTGATGTAGTTTCATCATCAACAACAGGGGCTTCGGTTTCGTGAATTTCTCCTTCCGGAATGTGCTCAGGTGCAGAAGTTTCTTCTTCAGTAGTTATCGGTTCTTCGGTCATCTGTTCAGCTTCTGCTGGTTCGTGAAGTTTACCTTCAGTTACTTGTTCTTCTTCAACTGGATGAGTTTCTGTGGATTGTTGATCGATTGGCTGGTATTCAGTGGTGATATGTGCTTCGGATTCTGGTACATGTTCAGTGATGATTTCCTGTTCATCGTGAGATGTGACAGTCTCTGGCTGTTCGGTGGCTTTAGCAGATTCATCTGGGATTTCGTGGGACGGTACGCTTCCTTCTTTCTCGCTTTCAGTCTCCAGATCCTTGATTGCTTCAGTGGTCGGCGACAGAGTGTGTTCCTCATCTTCCGGAATAGCGTTTTCATCTTCGGCGATGACCGGCTGGACGGATGTAGGAGTGGAATATTCGTAGGTGACGGTGGTGAGATCCTCTTGAGAAATGTATTCGCAATCGTAAGTGTCCGGGCAACATTGTCCATCGGTTGGCGGAATTGCCGTGCAGTTGACTTTGTCCAAAGGCGTCGGTCCGCATTCCTGCACCGCGCACACAATGTCTCCCTTCATGCAGTAGCAATGTTCGCACGCCTTGTCCTTCTTCACTAAAGCTCCATCCGCGTAGATTTCTCCATCGAAAACGCATTCGGTGGTGGCTCCTGGTGCTTCGGTCGTGGTGAAGATTAAGCCGGTGGTCGGTCGCATGGTGGTAGTAGTAATGAGAGCGGGTTCTTCGTCTTCTGGATGTTCTGCCAAAAAGAATCAAATGGTGACCGTAAGTATAAATCAATGAATCGAGTGCGCGTTGAGTACGACTTACCGCAATCGTATCTGACGGGACAGCACACTCCCTCTTGGTAAATCGGTTTGCATCCTTCGATGTGCAAAGTGCATTCTTGCATAACGCAAGCAGTCTTATTACGAATGCAGTAGCAGAGTTCGCATGGTTTGCTGGGATCTGATGGGACTCTGGCGCCGTCCGAGTAGAACAGGCGGTCGATGGAGCAGCCGTAGGTGTCCAGGTGTCCGACGTCGGTGGAAGGAATTGAAGATTCAGTCGTTGTCGATGTTAACAATTGTACAGGAACTGAAAAATCGAATGGATTAGAATTCTGTTTTCTTTTTGGGGTTTTCTTCATCATACCTTCTGGGCAAGTTATCACAGGGCAGCATTGGTCCGGTCGTTTTTCGACTTTGCAATTCTCGCCGATGGCTTTGATGAACGGACACACCCTCAGGTAGCACATCAGCATTCGGTTATGGCAAGTACAGTTCAGGCAAGGTTCGTTCGTTATTATCCTATCACCGTCGTCGTAGTGCTGGAAATTGTAGTAGCATCCGGTTGCATCGGCGACTGCAAACAAACAGAAAAACAAATGAACATCATCTTCGAGGATGCAAAGGCAACTGAGATCTCTTACCTGGATAGTACGCGTCCATTTCTGTGTTGTGTTCGGCTACTGGCGCTGTATAAAACAAAAACAACAAAAAAAAAACAATCAGTTACATGAAGATGCTGATGATCATGATGATGGATATGTGACAGTGGGACAAGAGCGCAAGCCGCATAACAAAGCGCGCATTATTTTCAATCAATTTGGGTGAGTCACAATTCCGTAAAGGGAACGCAAAACGAAAAACTAAATAAATGAGCGGAGAGATAAAGGTTGAAAGAATGATGCATAAAACAAAAGAAGCGAAGAGGTAGAAATAAAAACAAAAAGGAGAAGAAGCTGCAGCGAGTCTGTTGGTTCGATGACCGTCCGCTCGCTGAATTAAACATCGGCGAAATCCAGTTTTATTTCGACCATAGATATATTTTTTTCCCTACCGAATACCGTTGCGCCCGAAAAAAGACAAAACACCGAAAGATATTACCGATTCAGAGACCGTAAAAGGTATTTCTTATGTATTCAGGTTGCATTCGTCGGACGAAGGCTGTGCAATAAGAATTGGAAACAATTGTAACACACGGAATGATATGTTGATTATGATGATTGTCAATTGGAACAATTATTTAACATTAAAGAATTTCATTCAATTTCATTACGACAAATACTTCCATTGCTGATAATTATGTAATAGATGCAGTGATCTTGAGTGAGATGGTCATCATCGTCCGTGGGAACAATTATAAATCTCTTCTCGATCGCTTCGGATTGTTATCTTGCAGGATTTAATTTCGCCTTCCAGATCGCGGCGGTCGTGCGCGATGCAGCGCAACAATGTAACGGTATCGGCAGTTGCATAAGCACGTTTTTATGATTACGTGCTTCCTTCCCTACATTAAATTGTGCATGTGTATGCAATTCGTGGATGCATGCATTACAAAAAGAAAAAAAAGTTTTGCACGGGTGAAGTCGCCGGGTTTTCTCGAGCTCCGCGAAATCCGAAAAAGATTGCTGGTAACATCAAAGACTAATTGCTGTATACGAGAGCAATTTTCTGGGTGAACTCTTCCGAGGATAAAAGCGAGTGTGTGTGTGGATGGATGAACGTCGTCGTTTTGCTTGAGCAATGGCGAGAAAAAGGCGGTTGTAATGAGTGTGTAAACCTGGCAATGAAAACGAAAACGTTTTTCTTTTCCGTTTCCTGCTCGTTTTTCCTTTCATATTTAATCTAATCTGTCACATCCAACGTGCGGCGGCAAAAGCAACAGCAGCAGGAGAACAACAGGTTACTGAACGTCTAGACTCACTAAGTGCGAAACAAAATAGTGACCGATGCTAATTTCAATGTTAAACAACTCGGAGAGCGCGCTCACACAGAGAGCGAGAGAACAAAAGCACACACATAATTATGTAAGAAAATAAAAGTTGCGCGTTTGTTCTTTTCTGTTGCTTCTACTTCTTCTATTCTTCGCTTCATCTTCCAGGTCATCGTTCTTCCAAAACGGGCGCTCGATTTGCACTCACCTGAGAGGATTAATGATGGCATCATTGTGGCCACCACGAGAAGTGCCACCAGGGCCTCCGACCCTGAACTCCACGCCGACATGGCGTGTCCTGGAACAAATTAAAAGAATTATTTAGTATTTATATTATTAAATGAAACGCTGCTGGTTCTCGCAGCGATTAATTGTAAATTGTCGATGACGACGATGATGAATATAATAATAATCATCATCATCATCATCATTATCATCGTTTGCCGAGGGATTATTTAATTCTTATTCGCACGGACAGCAACAGCATGACTGGGCTGGTCTTTGACTCTGCGAAGAACAATCGCGTAATGATTGAGATCCATCGATAAATCGAGGCCTCCGACCAACCCGATTGTAGTAAAATACAAAACATTCCGTCCACTTCTGATCAATTTCTATATATCTTTTCTACCTTTTGTGTGCATCATCAACCCGAGCAAACGTCTCGTTAAGAGAAATTACGAGCGCGCGAAACTAGCTTCATTGAATCGCCGAAAACGCAAACCTAAATTCGTATCGCTTAAGCTCAATAACGATAAAACGCGCGCGCCGGATCTTATGTAACCGAAACGTTCTTTGCGTCGCCGAACGGAGGAATTCCTTCACGGATGCCGACGGTGAGAAGAAGAGAGACGCAGCACAAGAAACACAAAAACATTTCTCGAATTAATTGGGAATTTATTCATCATCGAAACCATTCGTTATTTATATTTCCTAAATCGATTTGGATGGACTCTACTTCTCGGAATGGACAACGACGACCCGCTGCACCGAATATGAATATTTCATTTACATCGCTAAATTCCTCGATCACCAAATTCTTCCATCAAAGAATTGAGTGAAATAAAGTGATGTAATCTTGTGATTTCTATTGTTACCATTACATAATTAATTATGACAATAATTGATTAGCAGAAATTCTGAATGAAATCATCCGTGGGATAAGATCCGTTTCGTGTGTCCATTTCTTTCTCCTATTATTAATTTTTTTTTTGCAGATTAATTTGGAACGTGTCGTGGGGTCGAGATGGTGCAGAGTGAAAGGTGTAATAAACGCGTTTTGTATAACGAAAAGGCAACGGTAAGACCGGATTCTGAATCGGACATGTACTGTATTACTTTACATTGCATATACACGAAAAATATAAGTATGCAGAACGTGTCGTGTGTTGTTGCTCAATTCGCGAAACGGATTTTTTTTTTGGGTCTCGGTTGCACAACGTGCTTTATTTGGGTTAAAGCCAATTCGCGAAGATCCGGGCTGAACTGGGTTCGACTCGGTTTCGGTCAATATTTGCTCGGAAAGTCCTTAAAATCCTCAAAAAAAAGAAACTTAAGATCGTAAAGGATGGGAGAGAGATCAAGAGGAATGCACATGAAAGATGCTGCACAGACTCGCAGAAAACGGCAACGTCCTCCTATACTGTTACTTTCGAGTACCGTTCATATCTGCTCGTCCTTTTTCCCCATCATTTTTGTCTTCCTCTTCGTTCAACTCCGAGTCCAATATCCACTTAATAATATTTTCCGAAACCGGGGAGAAAAGAACAAAAAAAAGACGTACACACACACAGAGATGATGGTAGAACGTGCATCGCCAGGACAATGTATAATTTAATCCATTCCTTGCCTCGGCGCACACGGCACGTTTCGCATTCAACCGTGATTCATATGCATTTTCCTTCATCCTTTCGGACATTACTCCAAAAACCGCTCCAAAAACGAACGAAAGCAGCAAAAAAAAAAACAAAATATAAAATTCATCCGCGTAGGCGTCACCGCGTGGTCATCGCCTCCTACGCAACTAAACTTTTTTTTTTAAAAAACTAGCATTTCCTCTCATCAAATTCATACAAATTTCGATCCGCGTAATAATTAATTATTATTTATAATTGTTATTACTGTTGTTGCGACAGTTGGCCGCCGCTAAAACACGAATCCAGTTTCGTTGCCGTCTTCTAACGCCGCGCAATTCCTTCGTCGTTACTTTACAAATTCACCAGAACATTAACACGTAATAATAAAGCTTCTCGGAAACGTTATTATTATTATTACAGCGAAACGGCAGCGACGGACACAATTAAAATAGAAATAATAAAATGAGGAGGAAGCATAAACATTTATAATAATAACAGCAACAAAATAAAGAAGATGCTCATTTATATTTGTTGTTTTTTTTTTTGCAACCGTTATGTAATTGTAAATCTATTACTCTTTTCATCTCTTGCTTTTTACAAATTGTACCGTAATTGGTTTACAAAAATTAATTAATATACTCGAGTTCGATTGAATCTTTTTAATTGTTGCGCTTCGTTTTAAGAGTTGTAATTTTGCAAATTTTCAAGTAGATAAATTACTTGTTTATGGACAGGTTTTTTTTGTTTACACGTCGAATGTGAACATTAAGGAAGTTTAATTAAGAAATGAAGAGAGAATACTTAGTATTTTTACTGGAGTAGAAGTGTGTGTAAACGCGAGGTTCTGGGAACGCATCAAACTGGAAGAGGAGCTCTCGTCGGTTATGCGTTTTCCAGTGAGAAGAGAGACGGTAATTTAACGCGATTACGCGATTTTAGTGCGATTTAATTTTGCGGCGCGTTTATGGAAAGGAAGACGAAAAGGTGCAAAAGAGAGTGAGCGGAGCGCGCTCTTGCTCTTAGCGAGGAGCATTACGCAATCTGCATCTTTCTCTCAGTGTGTATGAATGTGTGTCTGCTCAGGTGTATTGACGCGCTCAATGTCAATGACACGGCTGCATGGGAATCATTGAGTGCGATGAGGATGCAAAAAAGATGTTGGAAAAGAAGGAGCAGGACTGAAAAAAAAAAAGGATCAGCCAGCATCAGTAGAAGCAACAGCAACAACAACAACAACAAAAAAGAGAGTTAATGAATCATCAAGGAAAACGAGTGTAATGATGTAAGGAGAAAAATCGTGTGCCAAAGAAGTTGTTGTTGTTGCTGCTGCCACTACGGCTCCTTCAGTCGATTATTTTTTGAAGGCCTTGATGGAATTACCTAATACAAAAATGGCAAAAAAAGGATGATGGGAAACGCGAAGAGATGAAGCGGATGAGTGGAATCTATGTCGCTAATGAGCGAGATGAGCTCGTTGCCTTTTTGCCGTTCTTCCTGCCACAACTGTTGCCCGTTCTCCTCCTTCTTATATCTAAGCAACAGCAGCTCATTTGGTTCATCTCGCAGGATTAATCGATGCGATTTGCCTCTCCGAGCCACCAATTTGTAGTTTCTATATAAGTATACTTAGGAAGTAATCATCGGTTCGTTTCTTCTCCAATATCTTAATATGATTACTAGACTCGACATCCTCTCTCTCTTTCTGTTGATTTTCTCTCATGGTAAACGCGGAATTCATATTCCAATTGAATCGAAATCAAGAAACACCAATTTACAAAAAACGTTCGTTATTAATAACAATTTAGTTGTTGAATCATCGCGAGGTGATTAATGGGCGAGAATCGGAATTATGTACAGTTTCTAATCATTGTTTTCGTGCCCGGCTGTGGGAATTGGCGAAAATTGATGGGATTCTCGTTCTCTCTCTGTCCATTACACCATTATTTATAAATTTATACGGAGCGAGCGTTTCTTCGGGCGATGCATTAATTACACAATACAGTTAACGAAAATTATAACCGGCAAAGTTCATCATCTTCTTACACTACTTATTTCTATAGTTTCTCACGCGAATTCTTTACAAATTTCAAACTTTCAGATCCATCCAAAAAAAGCAAACGTAATTGGATGTGCAATAATTACTAATATTCGTAATTCAATTAAAATTAATTTTCGTTTAACGAAATTGTTTATTTGCAATTGTCCGAATCACGTAAGCTGTTATAATGCATCAATTCCCAGAAAGTAATTACATGAGATTGATGAGCAAACAAACAAAATAACTGTACGAAAATAATAATTTAATTAATGTTAATTCGATCGGCGCTAGATTTTTCCACGATACAACAACGGTGAGGAACTTCCAAGAAGTTATGCAACGCGAATTGATGTGTGTGATCCACCTTGACGTGTGCTTTTGGCATACGTGTTGAAATTTAATTTCGATCGAATTTCAATATCGTGTGAAGCGAAAAAAACTTCTACTTTTCTGCATTAGATCAGCAAGGACGAGATGAAAATACATATTTTTATTTACGTGACTTAAAGCTACGTTTATTTAATCAAAATGTTTATTTTTGTAACAGCGATTATTTCGCAGCAATTGTAAACAAACTCTAAATGAAATTAGATGATGGAAATTCTACCTAAAATTAAATTAATGTTTTGTTTTTTTTTGTTTAGTTTATTTCTTGCGCCAGAGTTCGTGTCGTAATATCACCATTTATTTTATCATTATCACTTTTTAATTCGTTGCGAATGCTTTGAAAATTTGTCGCAATGTTCTTTACCTAGTAAACGTGTTTTCTGGTCTCTCGAGGTTACTTGAATATGTTCGTCAGTTAATCAACACGAATTAATTCCAATTAATCAATTGAAATTAATCGAATCTGCATTAGTTTACGTAAAGTATTTTTTTTGATTCAAAGAAACCATAAGGTGTTACATTTGCATTCGTTTAAAGCGAAAAAATAACTTGCGGTTGATTCTTATTAATCAGTGAGAACTCTTGAAAATCACGATTGGAAATATTTGTATATTGATTGGGATTCTTTGAAGAAATATCGTTTTTTTTTTCTCATTTACATTGGAAATATTGGTGAGCGTAATTCCCATTAGAGTTTGATTTGATAGAATATTGAAAGAAGTTACAGAAAAACTGAAAAGGAAGCGAACTTGACCACCAAATTCGTTCTGGATTGGCAGAGTTTCTTTTTTCTGCGGAGCGGTGAGTCACGAGCCTTGAACTTATGCCGAGGCCGAAAAACGCGCGTACACAATTTCCATGTCTTTAGCCGAAAATTCCGCCTACGCAATTTAGCTTTAGAAACGGGACCATTTTTTTTTTTGTATTTAATTTCATAAATTTAAGACATTATTTCTCTTGGTGAAGAGAAATGTACAAACTTTGATCTTTCTTACAGTTTTATTTATTGATTTTATGGGAAATTAGTAAGGACCTTCGCTCGCTTCGTTAATTATTGCGTCACTTGATTGATTATTATCGAACGTGTTCTTGCTGAAATCAGGTTAGAAATAAACAGATTTGTAACTCGGAGAGTTTTGTCATTGAACTTTGTTTCTATTTATAGACGATAGTTAAATGGTTAATAATAATAAAAATTAACAATCGCAACGTAAATAAACAAGACTTTGATGCTTTTTTCTTCTCAGTTTCTTATTGATTCAGCTTTGAAATATTCAATTATATTTATTTAAAGAAAACATATGTAAAATTGTGAAAATCTAATTCAAATTTAAATAAAAATAAGTTCATTTTAACTGTAATTTCTAAATCTTTTCATTAAATAATGATTTGTTAACAAACTGAAGAATTTTAATTTTAATCTTAATTTTTTTCATTATTTTCAGTTTGGATTTAGATTTTCCAATTGGATTTAGATTTTCCAATTGGATTTAGATTTTCCAATTGGATTTAGATTAAATAATTAAAGTGCACTGGATCTTTATGTTGTACTTAAAAAGAAAAACGATAATTTAAAAAGAAAAATTAAATATTTTTTTAATTGATGAATGTTGAAATTTGTTTGAAGACGATAGTTAAATGGTTAATAATAAAAATTAATAATCGCAACGTAAATAAACAAGACTTTGAAGCCTTTTTCTTCTGAGTTTCTTATTGATTCAGCTTTGAAATATTCAATTATATTTATTTAAAGAAAACATTTGTAAAATTGTGAAAAACTAAATCAAATTTAAATAAAAATAAGTTAATTTTGAAAATAAATCTTTTCATTATTTAAGCAGTTAAACAAACTGAAGAATTTCAATTTTAATCTTAAATTTTTTATTATTTTCCGTTTGGATTCAGATTTACAAATTGGATTTAGATTAAATAATTAAAGTGCACTGGATCTTTATGTTATACTTAAAAACAAAAATCATAATTTAAAAAAAATTGATGAATGTTGAAATTCCAACAAACTGAAGAATTTCAATTTTAATCTTAATTTTTGTATTATTTTCAGTTTGGATTCAGATTTACAAATTGGATTTAGATTAAATAATTAAAGTGCACTGGATCTTTATGTTTTACTTAAAAACAAAAATCATAATTTAAAAAAAAAATTGATGAATGTTGAAATTCGTTTTAAGAGTGAAAAAAAAAAGGTGAAATATTTGATTTGGAGAATTCCGAGTTCGATTTTGTGTTTGCGTTTAAGTTCTTTCTATTTTATGCGTGTTTTCTTTCCAGGGTTTTAAATGTTTAATTAAGAGAGTTTCAGTGGTGGACGTGGGAAACGTTTCATGTAACACGGGGATGCAAAGTGCATCGGCAAACAGAACGGAAAGGATGAAGAGAGGAGAGACCGGTCTTTGATATATGTGGTCTTCCTTTGAGATTTTCATGTTGATCCTTGTTCAAAAAAGTTAAAAAAAAAAAACGGGCACTTTCGTGGATCACTCGATAAATTAATTTATAGAGTCACAGACCACTCGATGAAGATCACACTTTTCGACTTACCTCTGATGATTGGTGCCGTGGCTGATGCGACCCGATGCACTTGATTGTTGTTGTTGATGCTTATTCGTTATAAATTATAATAGTCCCTTAAGTTGCGGCGCGTCGTCTGGGTGGTTCGTGTGTGTTTGTTGGACGCTGCTGCAAGAGGATGCTTGCTTGCAACTTGTACGCACTCAGAGATGTCCACCGTTCGCGAATAAGACCATAAGACCAGACAGTCAACACATCGACCAGAAGTGAACTCATGCGGAGCTCCGCGCCTCAACTTTAAATACTCCTGCGAGGCGGGGGAGACCCCGCTCTGCTCTTGGACAACGCGCTACCAAAGACGGCTCTGATTGGTTCGCCCGAGGGTAGAGAAGAAATCGCTAGGAATGCACACACACACACACACACATTCAACACACTCGCACTCACTACCATCCACATCCTCGGCCGAGTCACTCGCCTCTCGCAGCTACCAAGAGAGGGTCCTCCTCAGCTTCAACCAGCAGTAGCCTCTTTTCTTCTTCAGAGAATTACCCTTTCGCAATTAAAATCGCACGCAAAATCGATAACGACACCCTTCTGCAAGTGATTTCCATCCACCCCGTGCACCGACTGCATCCCTCGCACCATACAAACCAGGATTTCGGATCGATATCTCAACATCATCAACAACACCATCATCATCAAAAAAATCATCAACTGTGTGTCGCGCGCCCGGACCACCCCGAAACAACGTTTCATTCACACCTCAAACGTGATCCGACTACTTGATTCCGTACATCCCCTTCTTCTTCTTCAAAAAAAAAAACATAGTTTCCGTTTCATTATTTAACACATTTAATCGCACTTTTTTTTCTTGTCGCTTCCCGGGATTTCGTAAGCGGCGATAATACAGTTTTTATCGCCACGGCCGAAGTGAGAATTTTATTGCGCTCTTTTATTGTCCGGCATTTTAATTTTCAATTGTTCCGTCCCGCGCAGAACCCGTTTCCTGTACTTACTTAGTTTACTACACTCTGCACACTGTTTTGTACAAAACATGTTTCACAAACAAAAATCCATAACTTTGCACCCTTTTTTACTCCATTCACAACTTACGCAATCTTATATTTAACATAACTCAAATCACATCAAAAAGAATTTGCAACGAAATGACGCATAGTTTCCAATATAATAAATATTTATTTATAATTCACTTTAAATTTAAATAATTACATCATTACGTTTGTTACAATTATCTAAATAAATATATAAGATCATCATGAAATTAGTATTTTAACAAAGATATGTCATCTAAATGTCTAAATTTTTTTAATTTTTTTAGTTTACTACACTCTGCACACACTCACTGTTTTGTACAAAACATGTTTCGCTAACAAACAAACAAAAATCCATAACTTTGCACCCTTTTTTCCTCCATTCACAACTTACTCAATCTTATATTTAACATAACTCAAATCACATCAAAAAGAACTTGCAACGAAATGACGCATAGTTTCAAGTATAAATATTTATTTATGATTTAAATTTAAATAATTACATTAAAATTTCGATGACATAATTACGTTTGTTACAATTATTTAAATAAATATATAAGATCATCATGAAATTAGTATTTTAACAAAGATATATCATCTAACTGTCTAAATTTTTTTTTTTAGTTTACTACACTCTGCACACACTCACTGTTTTGTACAAAACATGTTTCACAAACAAAAATCCATAACTTTGCACCCTTTTTTCCTCCATTCACAACTTACTCAATCTTATATTTAACATAACTCAAATCACATCAAAAAGAACTTGCAACGAAATGACGCACAGTTTCAAGTATAAATATTTATTTATGTTGCACTTTAAATTTAAATAATTACATCAAAATTTCGATGACATAATTACGTTTGTTACAATTATATAAATAAATATATAAGATCATCATGAAATTAGTATTTTAACAAAGATATATCATCTAACTGTCTAAAATTGATAAACGAAACGATGCATAGGATTAAGCATAAACGTCGAGTTATTTACGACGTGCGGACAAATTGTTAAAGCATAAATCAATGAAAGTGCAATAAAATAACTTATTTCGCATCTAAAAAGTTTGTTTCTGATCCAATTTTTGTTGATCTATTCTTTTCGTATTGTTAAAAAGAAAGTGATTTATTTGAAATTACATTAAGTTTGAAATTACTTTTAATTAACATTGATCTAATTAAAAGAATTTGTTTCAACTGACGTGAAGGAAGTCTAGGGACAAAAATCGCCTTCTAGATTCCTAAATTTTATAATCTAGGAATCTAGAAGGCGAAAAACAAAATACGACTTACGTAATTATACGTTATTAACTTTATGCAATTATATTTTTGATTACAACTCAATTATTCGAATACAAAATAATTAAAAAAAAAAAACAATTCTGCTCACCAGAATTTATATTTTGTGTAAATTTATTCTCTCAAGAGAATGATGATGTCGATTTTGTCGAGAAAGTGATTTATTTGAAATTACATTAAGTTTGAAATTACTTTTAATTAACATTGATCTAATTAAAATAATTAGCTTCAACTGACGCGAAGGAAGATTCAAATTAGTCTAGGGACAAAAATCGCCTTCTAGATTCCTAAATTTTATAATTTAGGAATCTAGAAGGCGAAAAACAAAAGAGGACTTACGTAATTATACGTTAATAATTATATTTCTGATTACAACTCAATTATTCGAATACAAAATTAGAAGAAAAAAAAAACAGTTCTGCTCATCAGAATTTATATTTTGTGTAAATTTATTCTCTCAAGAGAATGATGATGTCGATTTTGTGATAATTGTGTTCGATTTATTTCGATTCCTGACTCACAAAGTAAACTTTAATCACTTTATTTTTACCTATAAGAAACAAGCAAAAAAAAATAAGAGACAACAAAGTGTTATTTGCGATTAATGCGATTTCGCAACATATTTGTTGTATGAATGAGCGAATCTTTTCCATTAATGTTCGGATTTCCCTTGGTTTTGTGCAGCTCCGCAGAATCGTCAAGTGGCAAAAAGTATATATAGAAAAATCGATATTTCGGTTCATTTGCAAGATTTTATATTTAAAAGAACGAAACACGTAACTCCAGATGAATTCCTCAATGTTAAATTTTGCAAGAATAATTCTTATTTAACATATTGTTTACTTGCTCTCAAACTTTCCATTAAATTTCATCTTGAATTTACAAATAAAAAGTTAAAAAAATTCTTCTGTTTATATGTTTTTTTTTGTATGTTTAAATAATGAAATCATTAAGTTGACGCAACAATTAATTAAGTCGTAATTGTTTATTACTATTTATTTATTTATATTTATAATATTGTTGAGGCCAATTATTTACGTAAAGTCCAATGTCGTAATTAAGTTTATACATTTTTTTTTTCCATTAATTACACGGAATTGTAGTGATAACGGCGTGGCCTCAGCGCGGACTCATCGTTTCGAAGCATTGAACAAACAAGAACACATTTTTGCGTAGAAATCTCCAACGTTCAAGGAAGACAAAAAAAATAAGAAGCGAAATCTCGATAATAATTTTAATCACAATTTTTTATAAACACTCGATTCGCGCTAATTTCACTAATGATTATTACATTAACGATCATTTAAGTCTACTTAAACTCGTTTTTATTTTTTTTTTTTTGTTAAATTCTAAAGATTACAAATGATTAATTGGCGTTGTTTAGATTCATTTGAAGCAACTCAATTTAGAAATAGTTTACACATTCGATTTCATAATTACATAATTAAAAATTTGCATGTAAATTTAACTTAAAAATAAACGAGTTGGGGTCATTTGCCTATCGATTCTGTTCGAAAAACTCATTGTGATTCTACGCGAAATACAATGGAAATTAACTTTTAGCATGAATGACCACGAAAAGCGTTCTAGTATTTAAAGAAATGATGAAAACATCGGAAATTGAACGCAGATTTGAATCTTCAATTTGCATTTCTTCAGTAAAAATTTCTTTTTACGTTTCTCTGTGTGCGTTTCTCTTATACTTATGGACTGCATCAACTTTGAACTTAATGATGACTAAGAGAAATGTTCAATATAACGAAAAGCTAACGGTCATTCCTAAATTAAACAAAACGTATTGTTGAAACAAGCGAGTTTATTGGATTTCGTAGACGTCTATTAAAAGTAACAGTTTCGATGACGAATAACTAAAATCACAAAATAATTCCCAAATAAATCCAGCAATTTTACTGCGGAAATATGGAAAAAACGTAAAGTTTCGGGTCATCGTGTAACGAATATTATTACTGTCGCTCGTTTATCCAACACATGTTGTTGCATCGCAGAAGATATCTTCTGCATTTATCATTTCTTTTCGGTTCGAATTGCATCAACTTTGAACTCGAATCGTAAATTATAAAAATAAAAATAATAATAATGGGACAATCTAACGGTTTTGTTAATTGCTTTTCGAAATTTAAGAGAAGAAATCCGAACAATTTATTAAACAGATTTAAATCTTCTAAAAGTTTACCATATTTTTTTAAAAATTGAATAAACCCAAGTTCTTGTAATTCGTGCAGCATCAACGACGTCAAAGAATGAATCAATTTCTTAATAAAAAAAAGCATTTTTGTTATTGGTTTTTTCCATTTCGTTTAATTGTACTTCCCCATTCACGATTTATAATTGAATTAACATTTAATCAAGTCTATTTTGTATAAAATTTAATGAGAATTTAATAAATATGCTCTAAAAAAGATTGTTTTCTCAAACCTTTCTTAATATTCGCACGGTTGCGAATCGTTTCCACAAGATTTCGGTCGTATTTTGTAACAGTAAATGAAATCCAATACGAAAGAAGTTTATGTGATTATTCCTATTGCGTGAGAAACGTGACTTAATGATAATTAGTTTAAAGTGATTTTTTTTACTTAAATATTAATTATATAATCATTTGATTTTAAGATTTATAAAGTATGTTTTGTTAGTGTTTAAAGTTGATTAAACTGACATGCCTTTCGGGTAAATCCATCGTCTCAATGTTTATTGTTCAGCGAGTGATTTACGACGGTTTTTCGCCCACTTTTCGACACGTTTTATGGTGATTTTACACTTGCTGATCAACATCGTTTTATAAGATAGCTGCGGGACGTTTACACTTCAATTCGTTAGTTTTACGCCTTCAATTTGCATTACAGAAAACATTATTTACTTTACGTTTATCGTCTTATCGAAATAAAATCGTAAAAATCTTTGTTACTAATTAGATTTAAGTAATACTAAATACATCAAAAGATTCGCAATAGAAGACTGCTTCTTATGTTATTATGAATTATTGTAATTTTAGAGTTATTTTGAAGATAATACTAAAATTTTATCGTCGATTTTACACGATATTACTCGGATTTCGCGTGCACTTTCCTCGCTTATTTCCAATAGTTTTTAGTGAGCGTAAACACTACAATCGAGCACTAAAATGTTCGGATGCTGCTTCTGATGGTTTTGCGCCCACTGTTCAACAGATTACACGCTTCAATCATGTTTCATAACAATTTTACGCTAAGCGTTTCGCGCCCACAGTTCACATCTCATACATATCATTACTGCCCGTCGTTACACTTTTACATGTAGACTTCTAAATTTCTTCAAACTCAAACCCATTCATTTGATTTATTATGTTAATTCGTGGATTATAAAGTATTAATTTCAAGTCTTTTGTATCATTTAGTTTAGATTGGTAAATAGAACCCCAGACTTTTGGCACATATTTCGTAAACGACCATCTGCCAAATTGATCCACGGAGGGTCGATTTCGATAATCCGTCATCATGGTAGAGCGGATCACAAAAGCGAGGAGAAGAAAACAGCTGGAAATTACACGAAACTATTGGAAATACGGACGGAGAATTTGAATTGCAATTATTGTCGTGAAATTCCCCAAACGGAAGAAGTAAATACGCGTACGTGTGCGGAGGATGAAAGAGCATACGTAAATGACATCATGTGTCCGATTTTTTCTTCATTTTTTTTTTTGGCAAATTCTAATTACGTTGCCACCGCAACCTTGATTTCGAATTGTACCCGAAAATTCCAATTAGTTTACTCAACTGTATTCATTTTTTTTTTATATATATTTATTCATTTACGCTTTTTAATTAATTAATAAATTCGGTGAATGACCGTAAAAACGACTGAAATTCAATTAACGAATTTGGAATTCCATATTATAACATTTTTGCTGTTGTTCTGTAATAGGTGTAACAATTAATTAAGAATATGTTGGATGAACAGGGAAGGCCGTTGAATCAAATGTTTTATAGATTGTTTAAGCGTGTAAAGCGGTTTAGGAAGTTCAATTAAGGATTTTTTTTTCTTCGAATTTGGAAGTAATTGATTGGATTCAATAAAAAGTAAAGGATTGATTGTATATTTATATAAATTATGTGCTTGTGTGTCTTTGTATTTGCGACATGTATCCTTCTAATAGAATGTTAACTCGATGGGAACATAAATTAGTTCGCATAGAGTATGTGTTTCACGTAGCTGTATGTCATCAATGGTACGAAAATAGCCTGATTGCATTGTATCTTCGGCGCTCGAATTAATCTGGGTTTAATGAGTGGATAGAGAGAGAGAGAGATGGACGGGCGGTGGGACGAGTAACCCGCTGCTCCGTTTTTCGGGTTTTCTTGGTTTTTTTGCGCGGGTAAAATGATTTAGATGAATTTTACCTTTGATCTTTGTGTGGGTGTGACGGAAATGCGGCGTGTCTCCTCGTCTGGGAGGGCGTCTCGACGCTGGACCGACGCTTAATGGAATCAGAGCGGTTCTTGCGGCGCGCGCGCCTCGCGTCCCTCCGAAACCCCGAACCTACCCCTACGAAACACCGTGTCTGGGTCTATTGAGCCGTGAACCATCCATCCACCCACCCAACCACCCGCTCGTCCCCCGAAAAACGGGCATCCCGTTTTGCGACATTTTCCATTTCCTAGATTTAATTATGCCCCTTTTGTGCCCATACACCCAGATGCACACACGATCGACCCACCCCTCTCTGAGCTGGAGAAGAATTATCCCCGAACGGAAAAAGTAGGAAATCAATCGATAAATAGATTCACCCCACGTTTTTGTCCGCAGTCTCTCACTCTCTCACGACCCTTGTTGTTTACCTCCGCTGCGCTCACATTATGTACTGTATTATAGTCTCGCAGCAGCAGATCGAATGACGAAATGATGTGAATTGTTTGCATTTCTCACTAAATACACACGCAAAATGCTCAACTTTAAATTGCTTACAAATGACACAATCACGTCGAACTGTTAGCGAAAGAAAAGCGACAATAACAAACGTCTATATAATCGATGCTACCTGATTTAATGAATACTAAATTACATGACAACAACTAGATTTTGTTATTATATGTAAACAATCTAAGAACGTTCGAAAAAGCAGTGCTTTCACATTTCATTGATTTACT